>NW_004955432.1:21928536-21938862 GCF_000276665.1 Chinchilla lanigera
TTTTGGATACATAGTTCATAGTTTCCACTGCCCAAAGAAACCCATTATCAATAATTTGGTGAGATTTTTGTTGTTATTTTACTGTATCATTTTCTTAATGAGTTGCACACTGTTCATAATCATGATTAGATGACAAATTTATATTTCAAAATATGATGTCATAATTTACACAAGCATTTATTTTATTACTGGTCATTTTTATTTCTATTTGTGTGTTATTTTACTATTCATTCACTTATTAAATAGCTTTAATGCCTCATATATTATTTCTTACTTCTCTCAGAGTGAAAATGAAAGTTCTTAGAATAGCTAACAAGGATTATATGATTTCCCAAGGTTAAAATGGATCTAGATGTAATATTTTCTAGGAGGGCAAAGGTTGAAGTTATCCCATTTTTCCAGGTGAAAGATGGTGGCGTCCTTGACCAAGTTACTAGTATAGAGGTGAGTATTATATACACACACACGTCTGTCTGGATGTCCCCTCTAAGCCTCCTGCAGGCATGGGGTGTGGGCTTTTCAGAGATGGCCACGTCTAGAGTTTGTGATTGACTGATGGTCCGTTGCTGGGATTAGGGATGTGAGTGCTACACCATCCTAGGGTAAATAGCTTGCCTACAATGTAAGGGGCAGAAAGAGGCTTATCCCGTCTCTCCTTCCCTTGCTTGCTGCTTTCACTGTCTTATTCTTGCCATGAATTACTCTCCTCCGTGAAGCTGCACAGGTTTGAAGCCAGCCAGTTCTGGCCTGAAGCCTCTACAAACTGTGAGCTAAATAAACCTTTCCTCTTTTAACTTTGGGTGTCGGATATTTTGTCTCAGCAACCAGAGAAACTGCTTCCATCATAAACCGCTCTTTAAAAAGTCACAAATAACTATGAGGTCATCATTTTCAGTTTCAGAGGTCAGTGGATGTTGGGGACCAGCCAGGATAGGTGTAGATTGGCGGCGGCCAGGCTGTGCCATTTAGACCCTGCAGATGTGAGGCCAGCGCTGACTTGCATGGGAAACAGAAACGTTTCTCTGGCAGTGTGGGAGCTCATAACCGCAGCCTCCGGAGGCAAGGAAACCTCTGCCGAGGGCAATACAAAAGACCCAGGCACGAGAAGGACTTTAATCTGTTCCCTGTGTGATGCTAAGCTTGTTCCCTATCTTACTACTCTGTTCTGAACTGCAGTTTCTTTCCAGGAAAAGTACCCCACCGCTTCTCCTGTGACCCTCCCTTGCTAATAAAAGTAGGCCCACCCTGGAGATTGCGGAGCCAATGCACTAGCAGTTCCCCGTATCCCCTGAAATCATCCTTCATCTTTCTTTATTCCCCATCGTTCTCTCTTAAGTATCCAGAGGTGTGATCAGCCTCTGGCAAATGCAATTTTTTACAGTCATCCCAGTGTGATGTCACACTTGATATCTCCAAATTTCAGTGGAAAAATTCACTTTCCTCCCATCTTCCCAACCTCTGCATTTCACATTCAATGAAAAAAGCAAAAACTTAGACAGACTTTCAGCTTTTAAACAATAGCGAGGAATCCCAAAGAGACATCTTGAAGTGTTCACCAAGGACTCAGCGAGGAGTTTGCTTTGCCTCAGGTAAGGAGGCCTCCATCCCATGACCCCCTGTATAAGTCAGTGTGGGCCCAGATGGAATGGGACAGAACCAAGTCTGCTTCCTTCAGCCCTGATTCCTAATTGAGCAAGTTAATTCTACATTTGAGGAGTTTATTTCTGTTGTCTTTTAAAATACAAATGAACACATGTTCCAGTAAACCAAAGCATTTTTTCACACTTCATCCAGAATTTCCTTCTTGGTTCACTTTGTTTTCTTTCATTTTATTCTTGATCTTACAGTTCTTATTTAAAAGTGCTCATTGTAAATCGTAAAACCTTCTATTGAAGTTTCTCATTCTGTAGATGGTAGAACTATGAGTCATAACTCTCAACTTCTGTTTTCAAGATTTTCATGAAATAGGTAAATTACTTTTATAATAAAAAAACTTTCCTTAGAAGTTAGAAATCAGGGAATAAATCATATACCAGCTGAACCGTGCAATAAAATATTGAAAACAAGTGAAAGATATATTTGTCTTTGAAGTTTATTTCAGAGTTCTTTTCAGTAGCCTAAAAAGAAGAAGAAATCAATGATCTCCTTTCTTTCTAGGGAACTGTACCACCAGTCACAGAGCCAGATGCCAAGTCACATGGTTAGGGATATTAAGGAAGTCAACACAAACAACCCTGGCACCTACATGTTTAAAGAATATATTGCATATTTATCATTGCCGCATTACTTTCCTGCACTGTATAGTTAGAGGAATACTATTTTAACATTGCGTAATTGGAAGTGAAACCAGCACTTAAAAATTCATAAGATTTTTGTGTTCTTATATTAGCATTCAGAGGTAGAGTAAGGGTTATTAGAAGACATGAGTGTCATTCATACATTTGTGCAATAGAAATAAAATTCTTTGTTTATGGCTTTGTCTTGATTCAAAGCTTACGTTTCTAAATTCTTAATTTTTGTATGCATCATTTTTGGGTGACCAATAATATAAAATCGACATTTGGAGTTTTAAAATTATGATTTTAAAAAATTTTCACAGATTTTTATTCAATTCAGAATATCTTCATTGTTCTCCTCTACCCAGGATGCAGTGGGTCCTTATAAAGCTGTGGCATTCCATGTGCTTAAGCATAGCACAGAAAATGAATAAATTCATGAGAAAGTCAATCTCTTTTCAAAGACTGATTTGTTGATCTTAAATTCAAAATAGACTCCTTTTAATGCTAATCTGAATCCAAATTACTTTTCCTGATATTAGCTTTGAAACTTTTTTCTCTCTAATTGAATTTTTCTCCTTTTTCTAATACTTGTAGTGTTTTTAAATTAACACATTACAAAGGAATTTTCTTTAATTCCACATGACAAATATGCATATCTCTTAATATCATTCCACAAATTTTCAGATTAGAAAAATTTTGATACATGAGCTAGTGAACTAACACATCTAGGTTCAGAAAATATGAAATGGCAGCTTAAATTGGTTAATTATCTTGACAATAGTAGCAAAATCTGAATTATTTGTTCATTGGTTTTAAAATTTTTGTTCAGAGACATCTACACAAATTCAGTAAGCACTTTGTATTTAATTAAAGATGAAATGTCAGGAAGGGTTTTTATTCCTTCCTAATGTAGGAAATGGGATCATTTAAACACAAATATAAATCCTTCTACGGTCATTTTCTCACAGACATGTATTGAAACACTACATGATGGTGCAGAGTGATACTTAGAGCTAATTAACCTAGACAGCACTTTGAATGAAAAATAAAACATTTAAAAGCAGTTTATGCAAGAGGTTTAGTTTAGTTAAAAAAGAAAAAAAGTCAATGTTTTCCATTGTCAGCCAAAATACAGGGGTCACTTTTACCCTCACACCTAAACAACTAAAAAATATATGAAGCAACAATTTTTAGATGTGACCAAGCACTACCGAACTATTATCCAGATCCACAGAGGAGGAAAATGGTAACTCTTTGTACTGCCTGGGTTTCTTGCCTGGACACTCTCTAAACCTGGGCACATGGGAAGAAGTCCAGAGTCTAGGTCTCCCGGAATTGTAGGTGACCTCAATGGTTAGAGTTTGTAAGGCAGAAAACTAGGGCAGAAAGAACTACAAAGAGAGGGAGCCCTGAGGTCTTCAGAGGGCTCCCTAGGTTCTCCACCAAGCACGCATCAGAACATGTGTGTAAGAAAAATACTTGTGGTTGGGCAGCAACTAGAAGGGAGATTGCATAAAACTGGGAATGGTTCATGTGCCCAAGAGCCAGAAACACCATACTTGATGGGTTTCTTGCCTCGCTGTAATTCCTGCTGAGTTGCTATGGCGTCCAGCCAATATGGCACTGGAGGTCATGTGGTACAGTGCTGAATCAGTATGTCACCAAGCCAATATGGTGCTGGCCACTAGAGGCCCTGTGCTAAGCCCCACCCCTCTTCCTCTGAGTCAAATTACGACTTCCTACTTCCCTTTTTGTAATATCCTATTTCCTTTTCCCATGCTCCTGCCCAATCCTGGTCTGCCATGTCAGGTGGTCTGCCTCCTAACCTATGCCCCCAGCCTGGGGCTATTTAACCTTGGACCCTATAACAGCCCCTCAGAAGTTCCATGCCTCTCTCTCTCTCTTTCCTTGTGGTCTTTTCTGTGCCCACAATAAAAGCATTTTATTCTGCTTTACTTCTCTCTGTGCTGGAAAAACCTGTCAGTATTAAAATATACAGGACATGCATCCAGAGAAATACCCTGAAGTATGTTAGCCTGTTAATAGGGACAAAGGACACTGCTTTTGATATAGGGGAAAGAAACTCCCAACCTCTAGATAGCTGGGACAAGTTCCTGTTTTCTAAAATCAAAGAATGAATTTTAGGAACAACAGAAGTTAAGAGCTGAATATATTTACTGGGGGAAAGAAAACTTCTGTCCAAGAGAGAGAAGAAGGGGCCCCAACTGCACTGCCAAGGACCTTGCCTTTTCTAGGGACTTTTATAGAGCAAATCCACAAGGTGAGGTCGGTCCAAGGGGAGAAACATGGGAAATCGCAAAGCGGGCAGGAGTTGTTACAAAACTATGGTCAACCAATGAGATTACAAGTTTAATTGCTCAAGTAAAATTGATTAAATCAGGATCAAATGGGGAAGCAAGTCATGAAGTAAGTGGATAAAACAGGGGCTTTTCCTGTAGGGGTTTGGGTTAGTGGATCTTCCTGGCTTTTTGAAGGTGATGGATACCTATTTAGAATATCAGTCTGTGATGTCCATCCCTAGGGAGGTATATGGTTGTATTTGTTTCATCTTTTGTCCTGAAATCTGGCCCACAGAGGAAGTGCCTCTCTCTCCCACAGTTGCAAGTTATCTTGTCTTCCATACTGGTTCCTTCGAGGGCCCATCCTTTCTGGCTGCCTATAATACTTCTAAGTAACTCAGCTGCCTACAACACTCTGATTCCACCTAGCCAGGAGCAGGAGGTAACTGTGAAAGGATCAAAATGTTTCCAAACAACTTGACTATATTTCCAAACAAAGTTAACAAATACTTTTTTTAAAATGCTGAATTATTATTACAGCGTTTGTTATTGTGAAAGGGAAAAGAATCTGCTCAAACAAGAAGGAGCAACTGGGATGAAGGAGGGGAGAGGAAAAAATATGTACATGTATACAGAGGACAGCTAAGATAATTGTACTACAAATATCTGTTGGTTCATTGAAAAGAACAGTTAATGTGTAATTGTTTGATCAGTCTTACATGTCTATATCCAGTTACATGTGTAACCATTTTGAGGATAACATTATGTAATACAACAGCCATTGTTAATATCCTATCACCATGTTTTGAAATCCTGTACCATTTTTATTGTTCTCTATGCTGTTTTGTTTATGTATGTATTTTTGTTGTTTTGTGTTTTTTTCTTTTCTCTTTAAAATGAAAAACAAAATTTATATGTATGTGCAAGGATAGCTGGAATAGGTGTACTGCTGATGTCTGTGGTTCATTGAAAGAAACACTCAATGCTTAAAATTTTCTTTTTTCTTGACCAATTTTGCACACTTGAATCTGATAATCAGAATGACTGATCTGAAAACAACGATATACAGTGTAAGAACTATTGCTGAACTCCTACCATCCTGTATGGTGAAGCTCTGCATCATTTCCAGTGGTATTTTTTATTATTATTCCTTGTTACTGTCTTTGATTGTTTGATCAATCTTACATTCTTACATCTGGTGGACTGAGCAACTTCGGTGAAGATAACAGTATGTAATGTAGCAACCATTGTTAATTCCTATCATTTTGTTTTGAGGTCATGTATCGTTTTTGTTGTTTTTGTGTTGTTTTGATTTTGTCTTCATTGTTTTGTTAGTTTTTTAATCTTTAAAATAAAAAAATACATAGTAAAAGGCAAAAAAAAATTACAAGGCAGAAGGATCACAAGTTCAAAGTCAGCCTGGGCAACTTAGTGAGACCATGTTGCAAAACAAAAAATAAAAAAGGACGGAGAATTAATTCAATGGAAGAATTTCCCTGATTCAATCCCCAGTAGCAGGGGAAAAAAAATGGGTCATAAATGATAAAATGTTCTGACAATATATTAGTGCACAAGAAAATATATTCTTAATTCATGAAATAATAGATTGATTAGAAAGAATGGCAGTATGTGCATGCTATGAATAAATATGTAATAATTTAATATAATAGCATTGAGAATTTGTCTTAGTTCAAATACTTTTTTTCTTTTTTTGTTTTTTTTGTTTTTCTCCAGTACCGGGAACCAAACTCACTACCTTGCGCTTGCCAGGCAGGCGCTTTGCCGCTGAGCTAAATCCCCGGCCCTCAAATACTTTCTTCCATGTTCTGTCCCATTAGCACAGGGAGCCCTGTACCTCTACAAACTATTATTTATATCTGAAATTCTTAGCCAGCTGATTTTCACTTAGGTTTGGCCAACAAGAAATGTTATGCAAGATCAGAAGGTGCTAGTGTTATAGACAACTAAGATAGACAGAAATATTGTAGGCAGTCACATGGGGATAGGCCCTCAAAAGAGCCAGCGCAGATGCCTCCCACCTGTGGGAGAGTCCGACACCCCTGGCCGAGGGCCAGACCTCAAGACAAAAGATAAAACAAAAGCATCCCCGTACTTCCCTAAAGATAAACCTCAGGGATCGATATTTTAAGTGGGGATGGATCACCTTGAGAAAGCCAGGTAGAGTCACTAAGTCCAGCCCCTACAGGAAAAGTCCCTGTTTTGTATTCGTGCCCATTTACTTGCTACATGACTTGCTTCCCTTTTGATCCCAATTTAATCCACTTTACCCGAGCAATTATACTCGTAATCTTACTGGTTGACCATAGTTTTGTCCCACCTTATGCCCACCTTGTGACTTCCCATGTTTCCCACCTTGGACCTGCCTCATGCCATGGATTTGCTCTATAAAAATCCCTAGAAAAGGCAGGGTCTTTGGCAATCCACTGGGGACCCCTTCTGTCTCTCTCTCTCAGACAGAAGCTTTCTTCCCCCCAGTAAATATATTCAGCTCTTAATGTTCATTGTTCCTAAAATTTATTCTTTGATTTTAGAGAACATGAACTCATACCAGCTCTCTGGCAGACTGGGAGTTTCTCTCCCCTGTATCAGTTGGAGGGGAGAAGCCAAGGCTCTTCCTGTCTCGGAGGGACTGGACTTACTCCCCTCCCTCTCTTCTCGTGCTGGTAACTCTGAACATCTGCGGCCCTGCAGGGCTCCCCATCTTGACCCTGATTTCCTCCCTCCAGCTAGACTACCCTTTGACAGACTGTTCTTCTTGGTAGGCATATCAGCCTGCTAGACACCCCCAGGGGTTCACTCCCAGGACCTGGTAACCTCATCTTCAGTTATTGCTTATTCAACCACTTGCATAATTAATTCCATCCATTAAATTCACTCCCCTTGAAAGATCACATAGGAGTTTTGTTTTCCCGATTAGTGCACTTGGCATTTTAATGAATGACAAATATGCAATCTTATAAATACACCTGGTGTCAGTATTCTCTTGCTCGATGGACACTCTGTAAGACAGGTCAGGACAGGTTGATTGGGGCTGGCGTTTTTGATGTCTAGTTTTCAAGGGTGTTTATTTTCCAGCTAGATCTTATTCTGGAGGAAACATGGTAGAGAACAGTTGATTTACTCTATTCTGGGAAATTAGAGACAGTTTCCTGGAGGAATTTTTATATAAACTAAAAACTGGAGAATGAGCAGAAGTTAGCCACAGGAAGAGAAATGACTTCAGGTACATTGGTCACCATCACATTTATTTAAAATATCAAAGAAGGATTATGTTATAAATGGCAATTCTTTGCTATGTGTTGATGTATTTCTATGTTATAGTTCTTTTTTTGTTCTTTTTTTTTCTTTTAAAGAAAATAGTACAAAAAAAGAGCAAAATACAAGCAATACAAAGCAAGGACATTAAAAATGATGCAGGGTTTTGAACCAAATGATAGAGATTAACAGTGGTTGTTATATTACATATTGTTATCTTCAACGAAGTTGCTCAGATTACCGGATGTAAGAATAGAAGATTGATCAAATCATTAAAGGGAATAAGAAAATAATAATTTAAAAGAACATTAGAGACCGTACACAGTGTCACTAGGCAGGACTGCAGGAATTCACCAATGGATATTATAGTGCAAATTGTTGTCATCATAAAAGTTGTTCATATGTTATAGCTCTTACTGGGTCATTGGAGTATAGCCAACTTGTTGGGGTGGAGCACAGAAGGATAACTCAAAGGTGTTTCTCTTTCTACTTTTAATAATAATTTTATTAAACTCAAGCATATTTTTGCTTTGTACAAAAAAGCACTGGGAGATCCAGCTCCGGAGTGAACGCTTGCATGTAGCATCTGCAAAATGCAAAGTGCTGGCTGCTCCTGGCCACCCCAAGCCACACACTTCATCAGGAGCCTGAAAATGCCTCAGAAGATTAAGGTGGCTGGTGAGCACCTGCTTCTCACTCTGTGCCTTCTTTATTCATAATCCTGTGACATAGCTGCCTAATTATTAAAATCTACACCATCAGTAAAATAAAACACCCTGTTCATTCCCAGTTCTCAGGTCGGCATTACTGATTTTCTTTTCCTTTTGCCTCAGGCTCCAACATGTAGCTCAGCACTGTTACTGAGTTGTGATATCATTGTTACTGAACTTGTGATATTTTTCTCATTATGAAGTTTTTGCAGACATTTTGTTGTTTAATTGCGTGAAAATATTATTTATCTTGACTCCTGAGTGTTCTGCTACCCTTTATATTTTCTACCTGCAGCAAGTGTCTTACGCTCCTCACCCCGGTCCTGTCCCTGCAGGAGTGCTGTTACTCTTGGAGGAATCTCACTGCACTGGGAGCTGAGTGGGATATCTAGGTCTAAGAAGCTCCTTGAAACTGCAGGAGGGAGAAAGGTATCACAGACTGCTCAGGTCCAAAATCTCCCAAAGGGGTAGATGACGAAGGTAAAACTAAAAAAGACAAGTGGTATGATTTTAGGGCTCTGGGAAGATCAAAACCTTCTAACAGAATTCGAGATTCTCTGGAGACTGAGACAAAGAACTTCTCTGGGCAGCCCATATTTATTTGGTCTTTGAAACAAAGAAAGGGGATACTGAGGAAAGTGTGGGAAGCTAAGCAGGACCTTGGGAGTCAGTACGAAGACTTCCCCAAGTAGTAAGTTATGCCAATTAGAACTGCCTTATCTCCAGGTGGACACTCACAGCAGGCGTGAGATGTCTGCTATCTAGTTAACTGGGGTTGGGGCCAGGCATCCTCAGCTGTGGACTTGTCCTTTGAGGCATCAGGGCCTCACAGTCCACTACAGGCCTCAGCTGGGACCAGTGATTCATAGAGATGCACTGACTATGAATCCACTCCCCATCTCCAGACAAGGGACCTAGAATTTGGACAACCCACAAATATACATGGAAAGCCAATTGGCTAATATTAAATCCTACTCAGAGCTGCTTCACAGTGGTCCCCATCATAAAAAGATCTCATTCTTTTAAAGGACCTCCAAAGAGAGATCATTCTCATTTATTAAAATAGAGTTCAGATCCTTTGGTCAGGTTCCCCCAAACTTTTCTGAGGCGTCCATGTTCAACCGCTTGAGCTTTGTTTTGGCAACAAACAAAGTTGCTTATAGGCTGTTCTTTACCTTTTCTCCAAGGCTGTGGAACAGAAAGTAGCCTCTGTTTTGAGGAGGTGGAGGTTAAGTATACATTTATTTTTTACTGTGACTTGTCCAGGACCACATTTTACAAAATGCCTTGTTTCCTCTATTATTGTTTCTGGAAAGGAAAGTTCTATTAAACTTGTTTTAGTTTGAATACAGAATAGTTTTTAAATTATGGCTTATTTTGAAAGATCTTGAGTTAAATTCAAATGTATGCCAGTACCTTTCTTTTTTTAATTATTATTTTAAAGAGTAAAAGAAGGGTAACATAGTAATAGGGGGGCTTACCGAATTACAGACAAAGTAGTAAGAAATTATCAATGGTTGTTGTTTTACATATTGTTATCTACAAGATAGTTTCTCAGGAAAACAAATAGACAAATAATAGTGAGTTATAGACAAAAGTGGTAGAAGATTATCAATGGTTGTTGTACTATACTTGGTATCTTCAAAGTGGTTTCTAAAGAAAATAAATAGAGATATACTGAGTAACCAATTGAATATTCATTGACTATTCTCAATGGTTGTTGTAGGAAACACATAATAATAAACATACAACCATTTACAA
>NW_004955432.1:21940582-21980195 GCF_000276665.1 Chinchilla lanigera
AAGTTGACCACCAGTTATCAATCCACTACAAATATTATATACTATCATTTCTGAAACTCATTATTTGTCCATAAAAATATACTGTGATTATATTAAATTACTAGAGAAAAATATATTTCAAAATTTACTTAAACTTTATGTAAGTTCTGCTATCAAAGCACAATTAGCAAAAGCATTTAAAACATAGGAAAATGAGATATTACAAACCACAGATCTATTTGGGAGCTTTTGCATAACTACATCTATCTTCAGCCTTGAGTTTTTTGAACCGTTTGGCCACATATGAGAAGAAAAGGCTTCTGAAGATTTGTTTTTTGTTTTCTTTGGTTTTTGTTTTTTTTGTCTTTTTGAGACAGGGTCTCGCTATGCAGTTCAGGCTGGCCTTGAGCTCACTTTTTAGCCCAGGCTGGCCTTGAACTCACAACAATCTTCCTCCCTCAGCCTCCTGAGTGCTGGGATTACAGACATGCACCACTACACCCAATTGAAGATTGGAAGAAGAGGCAAAAAGCCTAATTTTCATACGCAGTGGAAGACGAGAGTAACAAGTTCTTCAGCCCTGCATCTCAACCGCAGGTCTCCTTCGGGGACCAGGAACAGCAGAGCTCCAGGAGCGGGCCCTGTCTCCTGCCACAGGACTACAACAGTGCCCACAGGTTTCCATGAGCAATGCAGATCCCCATCCAAGAATGACCCAGTGAAGGAGAAGCCCAACGTAACCAACACCCAGCTTTGTGATTGGGGGAAAACTTGGGGAGTGGATATTTATTTCATTTTTTTGCTCAAGAGAAATGGGACAGCTCTTCCCTGCTCAGCATTTGTAAGCAATTTCCTTCCAGGTGCTACAGAATTTCATGATATGTGGATTCTGGTCAGTGTGAGCATGGAGATTGTTTGGGAAAAGCAAACCTGAGATACTTTTTAGAAGAACGGCCTGTTACAACTAGAAAAGTGACTGTAATTTCTAGTCTAAACTGGGGATGAACATACTAATGTCACTAAAAGACAGCATCAGCTCCTATTCTGGAAATCATTTCCAAATTCCAGGAATCGAACTCAGGACCTTGCGCTTGCCAGGCAGGCGCTGTGCAGCTGACCTATATCCCTCGCTCATTTCCAAAGATTTTTAAGGCATGTGCTTTAGAAGTTAGGCCACTCCAAGCAGGTCTCAAACTCCTTACTATTCAACTGCTTAAATTATTTCAACATATCGTGACCCTACATTTTTCCACATATATTTAAAATACTTTGCTGTTTTCCACATTTGAATTTACCTTTCTAATGCACCGTGTGCCTCACATTTATGACTATTTTTCCTTTGTATGCCACATAACATTGATCTCAGCAATAGCAAAGAGGTCAATTGAACTTCACAGATTTTACTGCAGATACAAATAAAAGCTAACGAATGGATAACGGTAACAAGAGAATCAATATAAAATACTTCTAAAATCCAATAAATCTGTCACTAAGCTACTTTTATATAATACTATAAAAAGATATTTTCTGGCCCACTTGTAGCCCACAGAGTATTTTTATGAGCTAATACACTTTGTAGCATTCAATGTGCATTATGAACAAAAAAATAACTAAACTGAGGAAGGCAAATTAGCTTGCTGCGTGAAAAATTATTCATGCATTTCTTCTTATTGTTGCACATAATTACATAACTAAATATACTTCTAGCCAAGTTTAACAAGCTTGCTTCCTAATTATGCTAAGAAATTTATTTTCTATGTTTTAAAATTCTGACACAACACCCAAAAAAGCGAAAGATGTGTTGAATTATGTGCAGAGGGACACACTGTAAGTTCTGAGGTCCAAAAATATTTTATGAGGTTCTGTTGTACTTTCCTGCTTAAAGTAGGCAATAATGGGAAAAAGATTTATTTTCTTTTACTATAGTATACTACTATAAAATATAGTATTAGGCTCTACTATAATAATATAAATTCTACTTTATAATATACAAATTCTACTATTAGAATTTATAATAATATAAACTCTACTTTCTAGATGTTTCATAAAGCCCAATAATATTACATGAATTGAAAAGAAACTTTGCTTGTTGTGCTTGATTTTATTTTTGATAAGTCTTCATATTAAATATGTGAAGTAGCAAAAAGTTATTATCAAATATTCCTTCATTTTTGTTTTCCAAGATTATAAAGTGTTAATTTATTCATTGTATAATTTGTTATGCTTTAAATAATAATGAAACTTGACCTTTTTTTTTGAGACAGGGTTTCCCTATGCAGTTCAGGCTGGTCTTGAACTCACTTTGTAACTCAGGCTGTCCTCATACTCCAGAGTGCTGGGATTACAGGCGTGTGCCACCATGTCCAGCATAAAACTCAGTCTTACAAATAGAAATTTGAATAACTGGTGTTTAATTTAATTCATATGTAATTCAAATGATTCATTATTTAATAGTTTTATATTGACAACTAATTTCCATTTGAGGGCTATCTAAAATAGGATTCAACAAAAGAAATGAACAATAAGTTGAAAATATTTATATTAGTAAGTAATAAATAAATGTCTCACTCTCACTAAACTATCAAATCCAAGTCTATCTGGATTTACAGAAATATGATTTTCAATTTCAAATTTATAGAGTATATTTAATAAAAATATTTTTTATAGAATAACCCTTTTATCTTAGGCTTTGTTTATTAGATGACTGATAGGTGATAATGCTTCTTACATTGTATATAATAATTATATCTTTCCTCAATTTTTCTGAAACGTATACATAAAATGAGACAGACATTCATGTCAGCTCTATAAACTTTGGGAGAATTTGGAACTTTTTGTACATAGTCAAAAGGTAATATTTATTTTTTGTTTTGTTTTTCTTCTGGTTCTGGGAATTGAACTCAAGATGTGAGCTTGCCAGGCAGGTGCTGTGCCACTGAGCTAAATCCCCAGCCCCCAAAAGATAATATTTAGAAATATTACATATCAACTACTCAATTCACCATGTCATTGTTCTACTATCAAATCCATATCAAAATATAATAATCAAATATTACCAGTAATAAACAAATAGCATCAAAATAGTATCTATTTCTACCTACTTGTACAAATATAAGCAAAAAATAGTAATATTTGAACATTTTAAACTAAGTTAAAATACATAGTTTTATATTTTTAAATCCTGAATGACAGTAGTTTTATACTTTATAGTTCTTATTAAATAATCCAGGGGAAAAGTTACCTTTGGCCATCCCTCAGGAACATGATCTGTGAGAGTCAATCTCTCCATTTTCTGCTTATGTGCTGTGAGCCTTATTTTTCTGTTTACTTCCACTTCTCTGTTTTTTCTACTTCTATTGGGAATTGAACTCGGGACCTTGGGCTTGCCACGCAGGCGCTTGTGCCGCTGAGCTATATCCCCGGCGCTGTTTTTTCTACTTCTAAAGAAAGTTAAACTATATAAACCATGATCTAGCTCCTCTTTTTAACATTACATTCATTTCTCATATTCTTTTTTTTTTGGTTTTTCTCCGGTACCGGGTCATTTCTCCTATTCTTGACTACAGCGTTAAAGAGAAATATTTAACAGAACATGATTTAACACTTTGCAATTACAAAGACTAGCATAATTATTTTTTTCTCTTCAAAATATGTATTATTTTATCAACTTCATATCAACTACAAATGAAAGTGAGAGGTAACTAATAGAAACTGAATAGAAGTACAACTTTAACCATATAAGACAACATTACTGCCACTGTCTCACGAAAGCTTCTGGGAGAAAATGATTTGTATTTCGGTCATCATAATCTGACTTCAGTTTCTCTGGATTTTACAAATTCCTTCCCAAGAAATAAACAAATGAAAATAAGTGAAAAATACTTAGATCGCTACAAAGAGCTTTGCAGGACTAGTGGACTATTCATCTTGCCATATTCCCAGCCCTGGGAGTCAGGGAGAAGGAAGGGAGGGAGGAGGCGGAACTTGTGGAGCAGAAGACATCATGATCCAACTTGCTGCTTTCTGGCTGCTTTCAGGCTACTTTGTGGAAGACAGGTCCGGAGGAAAGGGGCAAGAAGAAAGGTAAGTTAGCAGGCTGGTGAAATAACTCAGGAAAGACAACTGGTGCCGATTATCTAGAAAGAAAGAAAATATATATATATAGATATATATACATATAGATATATGTATATATATATAGATATACACACACACACACACATACAATTTGATTGCATTTGAAATATGTATGGATATATTTTTAACGGAACATAGGTACAGGATACATTCCGTTGAATTTGATGCATACTTAAGCCCAGCTTCCTTGCTGCGGACACCCACAGGGCCTTTCCTGTGTCCTGTGTCGTAATGCGGGAAAGACCTGCACACCCAGGGATACGTGTTGAATCAGCCCCGTGACACGGAATGCAAGCAAAGGTGGAGCTTGCCCTAACAGATGCGCAAAAAGTTTGCATAAAAGAAAGGGAAGGCGAATGGGAAGAAGGAGATGAAGGGGAGGATGAGGTGGAAGAAGAGGAAAAGGGGGAAATTAGGTGGAGGAGGAGAAGAGCTTTTTTGCTAAAGCGAGCTCTTTTCGAAGGGTATTCGTCAGTGGGACAGTGGGGAGACAGGCTCACGGCAGTGCAGAGCAAGAGAAAACGCAGAGGCGAGGTCTGTGGGGGATACACAAGACCTGTGAGCCTATTCCTGGAGACACCAGTTAGAGTTCTGGAGGGAGCAGCCACGTCCACGAGAGGAACGTAGACAGTATTACATACGTGTACTAATAAGTAACAAATTACAATAAAATAATAAATAATGAAATAATAAAGTAATAATAATAAAATAATACAAGTAATAATTTCCTCCAAAAAGAAAGAAAGACCAGCAAAAGGCAATGTAGGCTTATGAAGTCCAATAATTACATCACCTTAAAAGCAAAGATTACATCACCTAGAAAGCAAAGATGATAAATCTACCAAATTTCCCATAAAATGTATAACTATCAGGGAGAAAAAGACACTACGAAGCGCTGTAGGATTATGAGACAGACCACTTTGCGAACACGCGGTAACTGTTGCTTTCTGTTGTACCAAAATTCCTCTCGTTACAAATGATCAACATGAACAGCAGTGCCAAGATTTACGAATTCCAAAAGCCGCAGAAACGCATTTCCTGCCTGGCCCGCTCACCAGGGGACGAAAGCTGAGCACGCGTGCTGTCGGCGTAGTGAGACGTGTGTGGGATGGCCTTCGCGGTGATAACTGAAGCAAGCGTTACTGCTGAGGTAAAGTTTTGTTTGTATGTTCACTGTACTTCACATTGGAATTTATTTCTGCTGTTACTTTTTAGATCTTGAAAATGTTGATGTTTGTTCTACACACTCATTACCTTTTAAAAACTTTTATTTTATTGATATCTATTTTCTTGTTAAGTATGCACTGTTCATAAAATTCATCAAATTAAAATTAGTAATTCATTAATAGAAATACTCCTAAAGGAATAAGCATGGGTACTACACACACCCATAAGACACCTTTTCTAAAAACTCACCCTGATGCCCCTAGACCCAGCGCTGTTCCTACGGGCCATGAGCTCTTCTCACGGGCGGTTCCCACCTTGTGGAGTGTATTTTCTCTGCTTTCACTTTCAGTAAATCTTACTCTGTGACTCCTAAAGAAAAAAAAGCAAGAAATTCATTTCCTAATTTATCATGCACAGGTACAAACTCCCTATGACAAATGCTATCATTATATATACCTAAAATGTACCAGGGTTGGGCATATAGCTCAGGGGCACAAGCAACTGCCTGGCAAGCACAAGGTCCTGAGTTCGATTCCCGGTACCAAAATAAATAAATAAGTAAAATGTACCTATAAAATAAAAAGTAAAGGGGCTGGGGATTTAGCTCAGCAGCATAGCGCCTGCCTGGCAAGTGCAAGGTCGTGAGTTCAATTGCCGGTACCGGAGGAAAAAAAATAAAAAGTAAAAAAAAAGTGTAATAGAAACATAGGTCCCTTAAAATATGGCCACATTTAATGCCAGAGAAACCCAAGCAGGCATCTGCACCCCAAAGACTTTATTGGTCCCAAGGACAACTCAATTGTGAAACTCACAATTCACTTTAAAAAAAAAGAATAGAATTTGGTGGAAATCTGAAAGACTGCCACAGAAATATGGTTATTATTGATGTGACAGCCTCACAAATCTGAGGCTTGAGAAGAATAGAATTAAGAATAGAATTTTCCCCCACTTTTATAAAGAAACTAAAATAGTTTTATAACATTTTTAACTCATTCAGGAAAATCTGGAAAAATGAATGAGTGCCTTTCTTGGCAGTCACTCACTATCAAGAGTCTATGTCTATGTGCTTATTTTCCTTATGAATTTACAGCCTTTGCATTTATACAAAATATTGCTGGCTATAATTTTACTGTTTTACTTATTACTTTAAAAATTAACAGTGGTCCAGATCTCAAAGACTAAATTTTATAAAATATATCATGTCAGCCAGGTGTGACACACACCTGTAATCCCAGCACTCAGGAGGCTGAAGCAAGAGGATCTTTGTGAGTTTCAGATCATCCTGGGCTACAAAGTGAGCTCAAGGCCAGCCTGAATTGCATAGCGAGACCCCATCTCAAAAAGACAAAAATAATTTATATATCATGTCAAACTTAGCTATACCTGAATGCTCCATTTCCCTAGTTAAAGAAGAAACATATAGTGATAAACATCAATAAACTGTAGCATCAAAAAAAACCCTCCGACTGAGAAAGACTGAGAAAAAAATGTGCTATCTATTTTATCCAAAATCACCCCTCCCACTCAGAAGGGATACATATCATTCCCCAGCCAGAGATTATTTTTAAGCCATGATTCTTACAAAAAGTAAATAGATAAAAAGAGTACAAAAATAAATATGAATTTCTATGCAAAATGCTAGATGTTAGTAATTACGCACCATCATTGCTTAGGATGCATTAGGCATTGCATATACATTACCTCTAGTTCTGACAGTACGTCAGGGATGATCTTATGAACTGTATTTTAAAATTTAGAAAATAAAAGTTTTAAAAATTTAAGTATCTTGACCAAAGTCACAGAACTGGAAGGTCAAACAAGGCCTTTCCTAGCAGAGATTGTCACAGGACAATGTAAAGTAGTACTTTATGCTGGCCTTGCTACTGAATCACAGACTGTGATGTGGTTCTGTGGGCAGGGTCCCACAACGAGCTTCCGGAAGGTGCCTCCCGGAAAATAAGCGCCTCTTCCGGTTTAAGTCTCAGCTTCCTGAGTTTCCCTGGGTCGTCCCTCCATTAAGTGTTTTCTTCTCATATTTTGATTGAGTATCTGTAGAGGAAAAAAGTGTTGAGAAGTGTTCACTGTAAAATTTCTTTTTGAAGATGTTAATGTGAAGACACTGGTTAGTAGATTACAAGGGATAGAATCCACATCGTGCATTTATTAATGGCCCACATCTGACTTCATTATGGTTATTTTTGATTTCTTATTCAGCAGACCTACTGAGAAAACAAAAGGGCATTAGCCAAAATGTCCATATTGGCTCACATATGCTAAACCTCTTTACTCTATCGGTACAATCATTTCTCTTGCTCTTCTTTTTGTTTTAAATATAATTCCTTTTGGACGGTTGGCTGTAGAGGAATTCATCTAGCGCAGAAAGATGGAATGTATTAAGCAAACATGCTGAAAACCAAACTTTCTTCAAGAAATAGACCTATTTTTAACTGTGTAAAATCTATACATACCCTGCCTTTGTTAAGACATGGGCAACTGGCATCCTTCACTTCAGGATTCTTGTTAATGTAGTTCCTCTTTAGTCTGCTTGGGTAATGATAAAACTAGTACAAGTTCTCCGTTCCTGTTAGAAAGTCCACAGTGGTAGAGAAGAGCTATTGGAATTAAACTGCTGACTCACTGTTACATGACTACACCGTAAAGTCCTAGATTTGGGGGTCTAGAAGGAAAATTTTGTATTTCCAAATGCACTACATAGCACAAGAAAGAAACAGACTTAGAACTGAGTGGACTGTGGCTAGGTGGGATTTCCACGGCCCACGCAATGCAGCTGAACTCTGATTATGACATCAACGGCTCAGCTGCACCTTCTCTGGATTAGTGAATGAATAACTTCTTAGAGAGCATTTAGGGAGAAGACAGGAGGACATTCCAGATATACTGCACACTGCCTTAAAAGGCTAAAAACTAAACTTGGACACGAATGCACTAACCCCGATAGCGTTACTACATATTTGCCTGAATGTAGTAAAGGAAGCAAAGGGTGAAACCCAGTCTCTTTGAAGGCGTGCGGTAGATCAGCTCCACTAAGTTGGCCATCTCTCCTGTTGTTTTGCCTAATAAGATGATCAAATATCAGCTGATTTGGGATATTTGAAAAATGGCTGATACCACGCTGGTGGACAGATATTGCTGGATTGTCAGCTGACTGCAGGAGGTCCACCTTCCTGTCAGCTAACTGGGGGAAGTCCCAAGGCAGGCTGGCATGGCTTTTGCCCGTTAGTCTCCCCCCTCCCTCCTCATCGCACCCTCTGCCCTGTGTTGCCGGGATCTGTGCCAGAAGCTGAGGCTGGTTTACTGGAGCTGATGGAGCTTCAGCGCAGAACTCTCAGGTACGGCTCCTTCCAAACTTTGTGTCTACTGTAATTTGAAGCCATTTTTCTTATAGAGGACTTCCTAATGTATAAACGTCATCCCCACATAGCTAAGATCAGTCTTGTCCAGGACACTGAATCCCACAGATTACCCACTGATGTGGTCGAGAATAATGGTCCCTCCAAAAATGCTCCCGTCTTCTTCCCGGGGACCTGTGTATACGCCACCTGACATGTCAGAAAGGTCACAGGGGCCCTGGGCAAGGACCCATCTGTCTTCACTGCTGCTTTTGAAGATACAGGAAGGAGGTCGCCACAAGCTAAGTGGCGTGGATGGTATATGGAAGTTGGCAAGGGTAAGAAAATGGAGTCTCCCCTAGAGAGTCCAGAATAAAACAGCTGGCAGATGCTTTCCCTTTCAGCCAGAGACACTTCTGCAGGCTGATGACCCACAGAACTGTGAGCGAATAACGTTTGCCCATGTGGAAACACCTGCCTCAAGCTATGACACATGCTGGGTGTGCATGCTTGCTGTCCGTATGGTCCTTCCTTTACATTATTTTTCTTTCCTTTATGTTATTTTGCTCTAGCTACACAGAAAGAAGTAATTTTGGAAGTAATAAGCAGAAGCAAATTCAATAGTCCCAGCATGATCCTAAATAAAAAATAGCTCTAGCATTTTTGAAAACTCTAAACCCTTGAATAGAATATTCAAAATACACAATTGCTTGGTTAATTCCCAATTAATTTCCCTTTATCCTTAATAAATGTCCCCTTTTGGAAACCAGGTCTCACTAATTTGCTAATCATTTTCCTTAGTTTCCCAAACCATATCAGTTCTATATCATGCTGAAAATCCTCACATTAAACTGGATTCATCCTTCTTAAACACTGGATCTCTGTTGTATCAACTCTAATCTCACATGAGAAACATTTTTGGAGGAGGTAGGACTGTGCATATATTGGCTGTGATTGTGTTGATTACCCAATTCTATTTGCATTCAAACAGAATAAATTTACTGTATATAAATTATATGTCAACAAAATTTTAAAAGTAGATAAGCATTAGTATTGTTTTATGCCACTCCATTTGTGGTATTTGTTATAGCAGTAACAGGAAACTAGACACCTGGCTTCCGGGTGGATTTGTCTGACATAAATCACCTCAAGCTCAGAGGCTGAGAGGAGAACGTGGTCAGAGTACTTCTTCTGTGCCGTCTACCTGCTCTGAGCCTACTTCCTGTGAGGGCTGGCATCTCTTTCCGGCCAGAGTTCCTATCTCCACAGCTAGAGTTCTTCCTCCAACGCCACAGCCCTTACTGGGATCCTGGGACATGATTGCTTCTTTGCTTGTTTAAGCCTAGGGTAAGGATTTCCTGTGATTATTTGTTTTCTTTCTCTACCCATAGTTCCATAAAGGGTAACTGAAGCAGGTCAAATAGTGTCTTCAAAAATACATATCCATGCAAGATCTCGAACCTGACTATACTCAAAAATGGGATTTTTGTGGATGTAACTAAGCATCTTGAGATGAAATCATCTTGTATTTAGCTGGGCACTAAATCTAATGACTGATGCCCTTATAAGAGAGAAGAGAACGCAGAGAAGTGTTCCGCCAAGTAAAGACGGAGTCAGGAACTGGAGGGAAGCCTCCGCCAGCCAATGGGTGCCCATGACGGCCATCAAACCCCAGCCAGGAGCTAGATAGCCACAGCTTTTCCCTCAGGGCCCCCAGGAGGAACCAACTGTGTCGCCATCTTGATTTCAGATTTTGCGCCTCCTTTACTGTGAAAGAATAAATTTATTTTGTTTCAAGCTACGGCCGCTCAGTTTGTGGTAACTTGCTGTGGCAGCCCTAGGAAAGTAACACAATACATTTGTTAAAGCCCTATGAACCATCCTACTTGGCCTTTTCTTTTGTGAGGGGGCTCCTGTTTTGCCAAGACTGGATGACAGAGACCTGTGTTTATTATACTGATAAACCATTCCCTAGTTGGAAATTATCTTAAAAATCTGTCTCAAAGGCCAAACTTTAAAAAAAAATTAGAATAAAAAACAACCCTGCACTTAAGTTAAAAAAATCAGTGGCCACTGCTGCCCGCCTCATCTCAGACTCTCCCTGGGTTTTCTGATTCTAAGTTTCATCGTGTGTAGAATAGAGGTATTGAATCCTTCTTTTCTTACCTCCTTGTATACAAGAGTAGGAAGAAATAATAGAACACGTGAAAATGACTGCAAAATTAGAAGCCAAAAGAGCTGGTGCTAGACCTTGCTTTGTCACCTAGAGGCTGTGGAATCGTCCATAAAGAAATTAAACTCTATGCTCTCTAGTTCCTCCATTTTTAAAATGAGGAGGCTGGACTAGATGAACTGTGAGGATATCACTGGAGGCTAACTTTCCATGAATTCGTTGTGTAGGACAGGGAAGACATAAATGAACAGCCATTCCCATGAAAATGGGCAAGAGGACTTTCAGTAACTGATCACATGCTGATGTCACTCAACTGATGAATAAATAAATAAACAAATAAAGCAATTAATTAATTTAAAAAAGAAGGAAAACAGTCTATATTAAAATCTAAAAGCAGATAAGCATTCTACTAAGCCGAGTCATGTGGTCAGCTGTAAAAGAATGCTAACAGTGGAGAACACCATCAAAGCATAGTTATCAAAATGGCCTGGTATGAAACACGTAACATAGTCTTAGTTCAGTGGCCAAGGGATATACGTCCTGAGGAAATAAAGGCTTACAATGATAGTAAAAAGGAAGCACTAAGGCCAGCGACTCAAGGTGGGACAGAAGGAGTTTTAGAAGGAAGATCAAGAAAAAAGTTATAATAGCTAAAATTATCATTTAGTACAGAGATAATGTTGGTCACTAATCCTCCTCAAAATAAATGTGGGTAACATTTTGGAATTGTTACCAACCTGTGAATGGTGTGTTAGTTGGCCCATACCAGCCCAAGAGTGTTGATTGTTAGCATGTCTCACAAGCTCTGTACCCAGTGACATAATTTTGGGAAGGTGAGCTGGCTATCATTCCAGTGCATACATGAGAGAAATCACTGAACACCAGAAACCAGAGCCTTTGTTTTCCTGGAAACCTGGTGATTAAACATTTACCATCGCAAGACTGAGTGCCATGAAACTTGTAGATCGAATAGTCTGAACTTTGCAATTTTACTGATAACTCTGTAGGAGTGAGATTCTATTTGACTTTCTGTAATGGAAAGTAGAAATCAAGGGAGACGACTTTAAGTGCAGCAGAAATGCCCTCAAAATAGGACTCCTGAGCTCAGCTTCCTGATCCCCGCTCTCCTAATCTTCTTCCTCTGATTAGAAACCTTTAACCCTTTTGAATATCAGTGACAGGTTTCCTTGCTCCTTTCTTTCTTATCAAAACTCAGACAGATTTGATACATGGAACTACAAAGACACAGAATGAAATGAGTAGATGAAATAAGTTGTCTGAATCGTCTGGATGAGTGGGGAGGTAACTTACAGCACAGAGGGGCAACCTCCACTGGGAGGAACTGAGTCAGAGTCACAGCTAGATTGGGGAGGTGAGGAGCTCCTCAAAAACAGTCTCTTCACTCTATCAACACCAAGAGAACAGTCCAAAGTGGGATTGCCTGAGGCACAGGGGGAGGGGCACCAAGGGACTTGGCATCCCCAGTGATGCCCCTAGTGAAGGGCAAATTACATAGTTATGCACCTTCAAAACTAAAGTGAGTTATGCTATTCAAGTGGGGTCTGATGTCCAGCGAACGCACTCTGAGGTCCATGGGAGCTACAGAGACAGACAAAGTGAAAAGCACACGTGCCTCGCTGGCCCTGCTCCGAGTTTTGTTAGAGGGAGAAGAAGAGACTGTGTGAGGACCGAGCTTAACAAAAGATACCGTTTTAATCCCCAAGAGCGTGAGCTGTTGTATTCATAAATTTAAGCCCATTCCCACTACCATCCAGCAGCAAAAATAGGTGCCTGTAAACGAGATGAATACCAAAGTAAGGAAAGAATAGTTGTTATTGTTTTGCTTAAGCGTCTGTACGGTAATGTACATATTTTCACCTCCCTCCACTAGGGGGCTACAGTCAATGTCAGTGGCCACTGGACAAGAGCGCAGAGCATCAGACTCAAGGAGTGACTGCCCCACCTGTGGGCCCCAGCAGATTTTTTCAAGGGAGGACAGTGCGGTTTTGGATGGACTGTTGAAGGAGGGAGTGTTTGGAGCTACAGAAGGCACAGAGATTCAAGGGGCAGAGGCACCGGCCAGGCATTTTACACCTGCTTTGAGGTAGGGGTCATTCATTAATCCCCCTCCCTACGAAGCCACAAGTATCTAGGTTCTTTAAGGTGGGATTAAGAAAAACTGCAAATTAACTAGAGTTGTGACCTCGATCTTTCCACCTTGTCGTTACTTTTTAAAACGGCCCTAAGGTAATGAAGTCACATATTCCTAGACCATGTGGTATGCCAGTTTGGTGGAAGATGAAGAAACAAACAGATCAAGAGTTTCTGTGGGTCCATTGGAGAAAGACTGTAATATAGTGAGACATCTACAACCAGGAATCCCAGAGTCGCTGCCTGGAGAGTGCAAGGTCTTGAGTTCGATTCCCGATACTCCTCCCCCAAAACAGAAAGAAATCCCAGAGCTGGACTTTAGAGAAAACAGCAATGGGGGACATCACTGGGATCTAAAGGATATGCTAGAAAGGACATAGAGATGAGGGATTTTACAACTGAAGCTTCCAGCTGCCCTCACAGGTTACAGAGAGATCAGAAGGGACCTCCTGACTTCATTACATAATCATGTGTTTTCAAAGGACTAATGTGACTTATGCTGTGAGGAGGGTATGAGTGATTTTGTTTCTTTGCTTCCATTTTCTAGAGCTTGTGCAGTTAAGTAAATTCTTTTCATCCAACAGATATTTGTTAACATTAACAGTGTCTGGCATTCTTCATTGGCGAGCAAGAGGGGGAAAAATCAATCCCTGTCTGTGTTTTAAATAAATACAGTGCACAGGCAGAAAAAAGCAAGCTTGAATGTTTTTAACTCCGTGGCCAAATATGCTTTTCTGTGCATACACACTCATGCACAAGTGCATGCACTCACGCACACACACAGTGTCTTTTCTGTTTTTTAAAATAGAGTATTCAGGCTATTTATTTCCCCTAGCATGCTTTCTTGCTATGACTAATTTTTCATTTCACTCATGGGTTTATTAGAACTGCCCAAAGTTCTTTAAACAAATAACAGCATTTAAAAATCATCTAGTACATCATCAATCCTTTATTAAAGTTAACCTAAATAAAATGACAAAATAAATTGTAATGCTATAATTAAAACCTGATCAAACTAACTGCCTACTCTATCAGATCTTCGTAATTACCACCACCTCACAGTACACCTACAAGACTCACACAAAGAACTTTAAAATTAAGAAGCATAAAATAATTTTCAAGAATATTTGTTAAAATAATTATTACAATTCTATGTGATGGCTCAGGAGGATTAAAGGAAACGTTGCAACAGAATAATGAAAATATTTCGCTTGTCCGTTAGGTGGCGGCAGAATTCTTCCACACTGTTGAAGTTTCAAAACCTTTGTCTTCTGCACCTTCACGCTATTTTGACAGTTTATTCTTCACCTAAAAAATAATGTTCAATTGTTCCCTTTTGGAGAAAAGAGCTCCATAAACACTGAGTTACTGGTGCAATAAGCTTACTTGTTAGTAAACTATCTGAATTTTTTTAAAGAAAACAATATTTTCATTTCTCCACCTAAAGAATTATGTCAACTTCTCAATACCATACTGAACATTTCTTACTTTTATAAATGTGGCTCCATCGGGTAAGCCTGACGCAGAAAACATAAACATCTACAACACAGAAAACACCAGGCTGATACTTCTCCTCCTCTCTCAAACTCCGATTTGAGCCAAATCCCCTCCTTCCTATCTACGAAGAAACTTCTTGACTTGAAGCTGAAGTTTTCAAACCACCATAACACATATGAGTGTTATTCTGTGTGTTTAAATTTTCCCAAATAAAGCAATATCATGCACTCCCTTCACCTCCAACTTTAGGAATATCGGAGACTCCAACTCCATTCCCAAAATTCAGGTGTGGGATTGCCTTCTTGCCTTACCTTGATCCTTCTGAAGTGTAGCAGAAAGGGATTCCAGTGGGGACAGGGTTACATCAAGTGCAAAGACCCAAAGTGGCAGCCGAGGGATGCCACCTCCCAGAGGAAGAAATTCTGAACCACAGGCAGCGTGATGCCCTCCCTCCCACCGCGGCTGGACTCGGAGGATGGAAGCTTCCCACTCCGGGGACAGGGGGACTACAGAAGCGGGCTACTTCACTCAGGCGCCTCCAGTAGGTCACGGACCACAGAGCTCCTGGGTTTTAATGGTGCCCTTCCTGATGTTCTTCTTTTAGTCTGATCCTACAAAGAATTTTCCAAGCCATGGATAAGGCTCTGGCATCCACACTCATCCCCGAAGCTCTTTCTCCTCAGAAGCTCACCTTATTTCCCCTTCTGAAAGCCTCTTTTGGTCTTTAAATGTAAAAGAAAGATCTGTGATATTTTCACATCATAAACAAATGAATAATATATTGTATCAAGTGGGAAATCAATGGTCCATGTACCAAAACAAATCAGTTTTAGTACCTCCAAGTTTTACTTTTGGCAGACAACCACTGTCACAGTAATTAATTCTGTGCTTATGATAGTTTGTATTTCATAAACCTAAGTGGGAAGGGGCCAGTGTTCTGACCCGCCTGGGGCTGCCGGAAAGACTGGCACGAGGTGCGCCTGTGCTCTGCTTAATTTGAGAAGTCACCTGAGGAGGCAAGGCTGGGCGCCTTCACACAGTTATCCATTATTTAACGCATAACCATCTTTATGGGGGTGGTGGTGACCGGGACATAGATATTTGTCAGAACTTACCAGCCTGCATCCCTAAAATCTGTGCATTTTGAAAATATTTTCTGGCAGCCCCAGGCGGGTCAGAACACTGGCCCCTTCTCTTGAATACCACGGGGGAACGAACCTGAAGATTTCCCTCTGAAGCAATTGTTGTGGATCCCCGGCTGCAAATCTAACCAAGCTCAGCTGCTTCATGACGTGCGTGAGGAGGTGAAGAGCACAAGAAAATACTCCAGAGACAATTATTGTACTAAGATGATGGGGATATGTGGGAGATTTTTTGTTTACTTTTGTCTATCTTCTAAAACTGTAGTAGTATTTATTCGTATTACTTTGAAGTACAAGATTCAAAGTAAATTTTAAAATAAGGTGTTTTCACCATATTACTGTTTATACCTCCAGCGTCAAAGACTCAGGGTGTTGTAGACCTTCTCTGCTCGTAGGCGTCATCTTTGCTGTCCCTGTTTGAAATGAGGGTCATCACTGCAAAGCAGCCCACCCAGAGGACACTGGTGCTTCGTGCGGTGTCCGGCAGCAGAGGCTTTTCAGCTCTTCATCCGAGACCTGCATGAGATCCACGGACACTTCTTCTCTGAGAGCACTGTGACTCCCGTCCTCTCCCTCATTTCCTCATGGGTAGAGCCCACACTTGGGATGAGAGATTCTCCAGTCCAATCAAGGACAAAATTCTCTACTGATAAAAAGAAACAAACCCCCAAAAAACAAAACCTCATCAATTTGCTAACGTGAAGACCTTAGAAGACACAGCAGAAATCCGCCACGCCCTAGCGGGCAGTGTGGAAGGCCATTGCCACAGCCCTTGCCACTGTATGGAAAAGGAAACCAGTGAGCCGCAGTTTCACTCCTGAAACGGCTGATTCTGAGAATCAATCGGAAGAAATTTTACCCCCGTTTCTACTACTTGTTTTATAACTTTAGAGTGAAACACACACCTGGCGAGGGAAATTCTTCGAGCACAGAAGTTAGTCAGAGCCATTCATTCCTCCAATAGCCATAGTGAAGAGCCTGGAGTTCACGGAGCTATTTTGCTTGAAGTCGCAGACCTGGTCAGTGTGGACACCGGAAGAAAACCCCGAGCGTTGATGCGCGGTGGTCTTCCTGTCCCTCCAGAACCACTCCTTCGGGATAAAAGTACACTGCACGTTGGCACAGCGGGGTCCAGCCATGGGATACACACAGCTAACAGACACAGCTGAGAGGCTCCAGGCAAAATCTCCTACTCCAAAACGTCGTTCGCATTGCCTAATATGCTTATTTATCTGTTGCTTCATGTCATCAGGAATTTATGTGAATGAAAAGAATAACTTCTGCTCTCATCAGTTAGTAATTGAAATCAGAATTACATTGCAAGCTTTTTCATCATTCTTAGGCCTACATCCCTCCTTCACCTCTGCCGCCCTACTCCCTCACCGCCCCCCAGGCATGCATTCAGCATGTGTGAGGTCGTACCAGCTCAGGCGTGCACATGACACGTTTGCTGGGGGATGCCCTGTCCTAATTTGAGAATAACTGCTTCATAAAGATTTGTTGACATGTACTTAAGAGTAAAGTAAAGCCGGTAAACACTTCTTATTTTCCTTTTAGATAAATTTATGGTCGACCTTGAGTGAAGCACTGTATCTCGCTCTTGTAATGTACTACATAAACGAGTCAGCCATGACGGCTGCGTTCACGGAGGTGGAAACTGACTGCAGCACATTTAATTCTAGTGTACCCGCAGGGGGGTCAAAGATTTAAAGATATGAGGAGCATGACAGAAAGGGAAGAAGGGTGTCCCTATCTAACGTTTTAGGAAAGGTAATGGTAGCTAAAAGGAAGAAAAATAAGTGTTCAGGTTTCAGAAGCAGAGACAGGAACTTTAAATAGATATTCTGAACCCGGCTTACACAGCACCAGTTCAGCAGCTTGTGGATCAGATTCTGAACGTAAATACTGAAGATAAAAAATTATTGAAGCCTGGATTAAGGGAGTAGAATTCAGAATACTGATATAAAATTAAGTAAATAAATATTTGAATTTTTATGGGGGGGATAAAACAGTTCTTGAGAAAGAAAAGGATTAATGTAGCTCTTAAAAATAGTTTGCCATCTTTTGGATAATCAGTAATTATTTCCATAAAATACTAGTTACTGACATGGAAAGCTAGACTAGAGAAAGCGTAAAAGAACAAACCAGTGATGCAATTTGATGGGAAGAGCTTAGCTGAGATGTAGCAGATCTCCCTTCATATTATTTAATTCCAGCATGTCTTCATCGCCAGGTACTAGTTATTCAATCTGGCACAGGAGGCCTCCATAACCTGCTTTTTCCTCTCCGGCTTCACTCCCCCAAATATACATCTCCCCTTCCCACTGCACACCCTGTGACCCAGTCACACTGCGTTAATCCGATTCCCAAGGAAGTTAGGACTTTGAAGGTGACTCGTTTTGCATATTCCTTTCTTCTGTTTCTAATACTCTTACGATCTTGAAACACAAGTCTGACTACACTTGTTTGCTAGAGATGCCATGATAAGGTGCCACAGGCTCCAGGACTGTGCCACAGAGATTTCGTTTTCCACATTCTGGAGGCTGGGCGTGCCAAGTCAGAGTCAGGAAGGCTGATTCTCTGGAGCGACTGTTCTGCGCTCGTAGCTGGCTATCTTCTTCTTGTGTCCTCACGCTGTCTTCACGCTCTGTCTTCTAAGTTTCCTCTCTTGATAAGGAGACCGATGAGGTGGCATTACAAACCACCCTGAAGACCTCATTTTGACTTGACTCCAACTTTACAGACTCCAAATACGGTCAGATCTGGGTTGTACTGGGTGTTAGGGGTTTTGCAAGGGGAACAATATAGGACACATAACTTGTAGTATTATTTTATAATAGTCTCCCAAAGAGTAACAAAAAGCCTGCAGAATATCTACCCACACACTAAACAATCAAAGAATCCAGTGGAGGGCCTGGATCCCACACTAATGTCCTACATGAATCCGGCTGAAGACCTAGAGCCCATGACAATGCCCCCAAGAAGTCCATCTGGAGGCCCAGAGCCCATGACAATGTCTCCTGCAGGCCTGTTTCATGGATCTGCGTTGGGAAAGCCCAAAGGCCCATGGTGGAAGCTAGAAAGTCTGTTCCAGTGGGTTGAAGGATCTGTGCTAGCAGGCAGAATCTGCACTGGAGCCAGGAAGCAACGCGCAAAGTAAGAACCAGAGCTCCCTCAAAGAGAATCACAGCCATCCTCAGCAACAGGGAGGTCCTGAGCTCCTCTGATGATAAAAACAGCCAAGTTTCCATCAGGAAAGCCAGCGTGTCAAGTTTCTCCAGGAGACTGGCTGTGCACCATCCTCCCCTCCAGAGCCAGGAAGCGATCTCAGAGGGAGCACCAGAGCTCCCCCAACGTGAATCATAGCCATTCTCAGCGACAACAAGGTCCTGAGCTCCTCAGATGGAGAACAGCCAAGCTCATCAGGAAAGCCAGCATGACAAGCTCCTCCAGGAAAACCAACAGCTCTTTACAGCTTCCCAACAGCTTCTAAACTTCTTCCTCTCCAGTTCCGCCTCCTATGCTGCTGGTGACAACCCTCAGGTGGGCCTCCCACAGCCAGCACCATGGAAGCTCAAGTCAACCGGAGTTACAAGGTGGCCACCAGTTGTCAATCCACCACACACTGGAAGTCAGACTTCAGCCATATGAAGGAGGGAGAGGAAACAATTCAGTTCACACCACAGCCAAATTCTTCCGGTCTATAGTAATGGCCTGACAGTCATGTTTCTAGGACTCCTTCGTCCCGAGTCTTTCTACCTCAAGCTGAGTTCAGTCTCTTCCTCCAAACCCCAAGTAGACTATACATACTTCTGTCATAGTAAAGGGTCTGTGTCTTCACACGTCTTTCCCTTTTGCTGAGGCACCTATTCTTGTGCCTTGTACATGGAAGATGCGTACAGGTCTTTGTACCTCAAAATGTAATTGAAGTATAAGCCCAGCAGCTCGACTGTATTGTGATGCCATTTCACGAGCTAGGGACAGCAGGGTTAGCAAGTTTGGGGACTAAATGTTCATCCTGACATATTCCCTTTAAGCTCTATCTTAATGGAAATGTGTAGAAGGGAATTGAAACTCTAAACCTGGGGCCTAATATGGAAACCATAGTCACAGTGTGCATGGCGATAGATGTGGTCATGTGGAGAGCACATAAATAATAATGCACCCTGAGAAAAGCCTTTAAGAGAAGACAAGGTTGTTAAAGAGAGGATGGGGAATGCATGGCAAGGTCAGAGAAGTGAAAAGACACTCCGAGGGGATGCTTCAGTGTCCATTTATCCTATTTTCCTTCCTAGACGTGAATTATGCAGTGAGCTGTTTTTCCTTTGTTACCACCAGGTGTGTCCATCAACTTGTCAGTGTCAAGAGACCTCAACAGGGCTGGGGATTTAGCTCAGCGGCAAAAGCGCCTGCCTGGCAAGCGCAAGGTCGTGAGTTCGGTTCCCGGTACCAGAAACAAAACAAAACAAAATAAACAAACAAATTTCTGTTTCTTTAAAACAATGGTTGGCCATGTTTCAGGTACTGTATCAGGCACTTGAAGCATACTGATTTTCTAAGTATCAAATCATATACTAGTGACTCTACTTTTATGAGTCTAGGAATTCTCTTTTTACTTTAAAAAATAAGAAAAATGCATTTTAAAGAGCCATCTCCTACGATAAGAAGAAGTTCAGGCTGGATAAAGCTAGCAAGAGCTTATTCCTCCGTTTCCTTCCTCTCTTCCTGCAGAAAGCATTCTTTCTCTAATGTCACCTTCATCTTCAACCAGCTAAACACATTTGAATATGTAGTTTTACATTACATCTTAAATGTTTTACTAACATGAAATTGTCTAATAATACTGAGAAGGAAAACTTCACAGTACTATCCAGATACCTCTAACCTTATTAATATTTTGCAGTGAACATATAGCTCTGAACCATTACATAACAAATGATAAGCACAGCGTAGGATACCCCGTTAGCTTATATTTCCTGAGAGTAAGGGCATTTTCATGCATAATTACAGCACTGCCACACACCTAGAAAACCTGGGAAACTTCTTCTTGTCATCTACTGCCCAACCATACTTAAATATCGCTTTTCTCCAAAATATGCATTACAGGTTTTATTTTTTAAAATTTTCAAACCCAGGTTTAATTAAGGGCCCAATATTGCCTTTGATTATTATGTCCTCTTTAACTTAAAAGAATGTGGACTGCTTCTTCCTTTTCCTCCAGGTAAAGGCTTGTCAAAGCAACAAGACAAGTTGTTTGGGAGAATACTACAGAGCCATGGTTCGTCTGCTCATTTACTCCTGGAATCCTTTACGTTGATACTCTGATCACCTGCATTTCATATCTTTTGTCAAACGGAGGTTAAAACTATAGGCTGCATTACATTCATTTTAAACACTTCTCACAGAAATACTTCATAGGAGAGGCTGACCTGACAGTGTGCCTTGTACTGGAAGGCATATAATGTGTGGTTTCCGCTGTTAGTGATTAGCGAGGTGAACTTGTTTAGAGTTGTACTTTTACCTTCAGAAAGTGCACATGATCTACTTAATGGTTTTAGGGTTCACTGATTCTCTCTACTGCCAATGACAGAACTATGCACCCTCCTTCCAGACAACCGTGCCCTAGCCCTCAGCACCTGTGAATGTTACCTTACATGGACACAAGGGAGGTTTAGATAGGATAAACATCAATGGTCTTGCGATGGAGATTATCCTGGATTATCCAAGCGGGCCCAGTCTCATCACTTTTCAAACAAAGCTGAGAATCTTTCCCTGCTGTGGCTCGAGATAATGACAGAAGTAAGGTCAGAGAGATACTGACTTTGGAGACAGAGCAAGAGATACATGAACTAAAAAATTTAGGCACTCTAGAGCTCAGGAAAAGAAAAAAATTCTTCCCTAGGCCCACCGGAAAGGAATCCATCTGCTGACACACGGAGATTAGTGAAACTCCTGTAGGACATCTGACCTACTGAATCGTAATATAATACACTTGTATTTATAGTATTTAAGTCAGCAAACTCGGAGTTATGTATGATCGCAGAAATAGAAACCTAACACAGCTCTGTAAATCAATTATTTATCAGGGAATGTGAGTGTTGGTATGTGTGTTTTACATCCCTCCTATTCCAAACCAGGTGCTCCTAAAGCTACTACCCACTGGTAAGTAAATAGGTAGAATGTAGAATTACTTATAGTAATTTTGGTGTCACAGAATGGGTACTTTTCTTATTCTGAATACTTGTGTCACCACTCACTGCACATCCAAATGCAATATGGGGGGCTGGGGATTTAGCTCAGCAGCACAGCGCCTGCCTGGCAAGCACAAGGTCGTGAGTTCAATTCCTGGTATCAGAAAAAAAACAAAAAAAACACAAAAAAACAAATGCAATCTGGCATTATACATATATACACAATTTTGTAAATATGAAGCAGTTATGACTATGAACTACATCTACTGGAATTCAGTCTTTTCAAGAAACAATTCACTCCTCCCTCGTCTTGGGGAGCTTTGTGGCTGACGGCCTCTCACCGCTTTCTCTACTTCCCTCTTTCCGTGTTTTCCGCATGCCAGTCCTCTTGGAGCTGCACTGTGAAGGTCACTCTTTTACAGTACGCTTAGCATCCATGCGTATACCCTGAAATAACAAACTGTCAGGTTTTGCCTGCTTTTGAACTTCATACGGAAGTAATCACACTGTATTTCTTCTTTTATAGTGTTTGGCTCTTATCAGCCAGAAACATCACATGATCAGCTGTTGGCTAATTGAGTCAGAACTATATATATGATTCATAAAATCAACACACTAGGCAGCACACTGAAAAGCTTTTTTTTCCTGTTTCGTACATCCTCTGCATCCTCCCCATAGGTAATGATTCTTGTTAGTTTCTTCTGAATCTTTCCAACACAAACAGACACAACTGTATTCTTATATTCTTCATTTTTATTTAAAAATACCTATCCTGGGGGGCTGGGGATTTAGCTCAGCGGCAAAGCGCCTGCCTGGCAAGCGCAAGGTCGTGAGTTCAGTTCCTGGTACCGGAGAAAAACCAAAAAATAAAAAATTAAAAAAAAAATAAAAAAATAAAAAAATAAAAATACCTATCCTGTCACATATATCCACCTTCTTATATACAGCATTTTCTTTTTTTTTTCTATAAATGTATAACATATCATAGTATGCATCCACTGTAGCTTCTAGGACCAGTTCTCTGTGAAGGGACACTTGAATATTCTCTAATCCTGAATAGAATAATATAGGTCCTTTCTTATGTATGCATGTATTTCTGCAGGATAAACTCCTACAAGTGCAACTCCTGACTCAAAAAGAAAATATGTTTGTAATTTTATAGATCTTTACAAATTACCCTTCATAAAAGATACTTATCATTAATACCTGAGTGCCTATTTCCCTTCAGCTTTACTAAATTTAGAATTTTGTCAAATAGGTGAAAAAGGTAATGCATTATAGTTTCATTTGAAATTCTCTTATTATGAAAGAAACGTGTTTTTTTCTTATCTTCACAGATGTTTGTCTCTTCTGTGAACGAGATTTTCATGTCCTTCAGGAATTTCTTCTTGAACCATTGATACTTTAAAGAAGTCAACTCCTAGTATATTAATTCAAAGTAATTATTTACTCTGAATTTGTCATTTGTGTTTTGACATTCTTATGTTGGTTTTTGTTACAAAGATTTAAAAAAATTTTTTCATTTCTTGGGCTTTTAATCCTTTTTATTTTTATCATTACTAGATGTTTGTAGTGCATAATAATAATATTTATCATGGGGTGTAAGGTTAATTATATCTTAGCTGTTGCAGGCTGATCAGATCTGCAATCTCCTAAATGAGTGTACAGTGAAGGCTAAATAAAAAGAGGTGAACGGAATGATTTCAGGGCTCCAGGAGGATCAAAGCCCTCTCACAGAATTTGAGATTCTCTTAGGGCTAAAACCAAGACCTTCTCTGGGTGGCCCATATTTATTTGGTTATCGGAAGAAGGGAAGGGAGTACTCAAGAAGGGTAGAACCATTCAAGGACTTCTCCAAATAAGGAATTAAATTAATCCGCCCAAGAGTGAGATGCCTGAGGCTGTAGTTTTTTTATCTAGTTGAGATCTTATCCAGGTGTCCTTGGCTGTGATCTTGTTTTATCCTTTGAGGCTTTCTGGCTTCATCCACCACTACAGGTTTTAGTAGGGATTAGTGACTCACAGAGGTTCACTTACTGTGAGTCCACCATTTCCAGATAAAGAGCCTAGGCCCTGGACAGATTCACAAGTGAACATGAAACGCCAGTTGGTTAATTTAAGTCCTGCTCGGGTCTGCTTCACAATGGTCTCCATTAGTGGGGAGCAGGTACATGCATGTAACACATCTTACTTCTTACTCCACTTCCCTCACTGCCTTATCTCTACCCTCCATCCCTTCTTTCCTTTTGCAAACATCTCAATGTAACTGGGCTTGTCAGTTTTAGAACAGCTTCTGCATTTTGAAGCAGATAGAAAGGACTTCCCTAATCTAACTTTATAGAAGTTCTCTTATGTTTTCTTCCTGTATTTAAATAACATAATTTAAATGTTTGAATTTATATTGGTGTGTGGTGGAAGGCACAGATGGAACTCTTTTCTCTAACTGGAGCCACCTCGGTGCCTCAGCCCTGCGTTGTGTATCGTATTTATCACTGTTGCCCACAGGGCTGTTTTAAGTGTTGAATTTAAGTGTTGAATTCCAATGTTATGAGTATAAATGTAATTTATCTTCTCCACTAATAATGAAAATTTTATTTATTTTCAGTGTTTTGTTAAGAGTAGAGCTGATATAACATGTATGTCTTATTTGTATGACTATAACACTTGCTGTTTATTATTTATACTTTATATTAATCAGATAATTGAATTTCAGTTTAGCTCTGTCCTAATTCTTACACATTCCTTCCCCAGAAGTACTTGAGAGAAAGCAGAGAAGCTTATGTCTTTGACTAATATATATCATGTTGACTAGAAAAGGGGTAAGCGTTCAGTAGGAAATGAACTGAGTTGGGTTTAATTAACTTGAATGAGCTCAAAGTAGCTGCTTACTGTGGACAAAGAAATGCAACATGAAATAAACAATTTATTTGCTGTTAATTTACCAAAAACAGAACCCACTGGATGAAATAAGTATATATATATATACATATATACACACACACACACACACACACACACACACAGTTTTACTCTATGTATAGGACTTTATTGGGGGGGTTATACATAGGTTAAATCTTTTTTTTTTTTGGTTTTTTTCTCCGGGACCAGGAACCGAACTCACGACCTTGCGCTTGCCAGGCAGGCGCTTTTGCCGCTGAGCTAAATCCCCAGCCCTACATAGGTTAAATCTTAACTCAAAACAAACAAAGCAATTCATTCTTTTGCCTTTGATACTCTCAGATTCTCCTGTGTACATATGAATACTGATACAGCTTCTGTGACCTATCAAAAATAGAAGAACTATGTTGGAAACTCTGTTGCATAATTTACTTCCCACTAATTCAAAAGAAACATTTGGCCTTACTTGACACATCACATCAGAATTTTGAGTAATCCGTGTGTTTAAATGATAGGATTCTGAAATTGCTACATCCTCTATGATAGAAGCAAATGTTATGCTTTTCAGATTCCTTCCAAGGATTAAAGGTCTGAGGTTTAAGTGTGCAGAATATACATCTCTTTCAGAATTATAATTGATTTTCCTTCTTGTCTAACTATCAAAGTAAGAGCTGCACTAAAATAGTCACCACTATGCTGGTGCTATCCCTTTTTAGGACTGATTCAACTTGAGAAAAACAAATTAGTGTCTTTTGTTCACACTGAGGCTTGCCAGAGACTCATATTTATATTACAGTGAAGAGGCGATCTTAACAGTACATTTCCATTAGCCGAGACACACTGAGCTCTAAGGAATTGGTGCACCCAAGGAAAGGCAATTTTTACAATGAGATGTCGCATAAGTTTTTAAACTTAGAAAATGTATTAAATGATTATTTAACAGGTAGAAGAATGTTGCTACCAAAACTTATTATTTTACTGTAAGTTGTAGTAAAACTTCATCAAGCGAAGGTTCTGTGTTATAATTAACACAATTTAAATGTTTGCTTTGAGTCTTATAGAAATGTCAGATGTCACACTGTCTCACATCCATGCCAACTTCCCTTTTTCTGTACCTAAACACTGTACTGGAATCCTACTAGAAAAGTAAGTATTACATTATTGAGAAAATGATTTTTTATAATAGGTAAAACAATAGGAGACTTAATGAAATTTGTTTAAATTTTCATTGTTCTCATGTTTTTTATTCATAGAACATTTCTATAGATATTTTGATCACTGAATAAAACTTTTGAAAGCCCTTGTTACTTATTTCTAAAGGGCATTTTTGCTCTGGGAGCATGTTGTCATAGGCAATAGTTCCACAAATACCTTTCAACATTCACTCAACATCATACACAAATCATATGTCCTGCTGAATAATAAAAGCTGTATACATTTTGTCTTACACTAAACATCATACACTGGTTTTACTGTGTTTGCCCACAGAGAAATATTTCATCCCAAGACACACAGGTATTCCTAGAAAATCACCTCAATAAACTCAGTGCTGTAATGTCTCATAGTTTTATTTTATAATCCTACTTCCATGTCACATATTCTTTGTCTACTAAAAAATATACTAAGTGTATACTGAGTGTTATTGTTAATATTTAATAGTTGCTTATGGAAGAAAAGGACTATATCTTTATACTTTCTACATCATGTCTAAATTAATTCAGCAATTCGAAAGGTATTTTGTGCTCTGTATTTAGGTTAAAATAAGTTTAATATACTTTGGTACAACAGTAAGGAGTTTTCTCAGTCAACACAAACAAAACGATTTTTGTTCTTGGAATAGAAAATGAGTCTTTTGTGACCATATTCACCTTAAGATTGTAAAGGACAGAAGTGGATAATAACACCATACGAGTCTTTAATGAGAAAATGTGATTGATCACAGATCATTCCATGATTCTTCAAACTTGAATTTGTGAAGAAGAAACCTCTTTGGTAATTGAAGATGAAACCTAAATTTTCTGTAGCCATGACATGAAAAAGCTGGTCAGGAGAGACTGTTGGTTCTAATGGTGTTTAAATGTCTATTCAGTACTATAATCCATCCTTCTCTCATTGTCACATGGAGCCAATAAAACCCAACTGGCTTGAGCCGGTTCAGGTTGTGTTTCTATAAGATTACATAATAAAACAACCAGAGATTATACTTTAAAGTGAGGTTTTGCTAAGTAAAGACCTTACCGTGTAGTTCTGTTTGTGGTGGGTAGCCATGTGCCTTAGTTACCTTTATTGTTGCTGAGACAAAATATCTGACACCTAAAGTTAGAGGAGGAGAGGTCTATTAATCTCACAATTCCTAGAGGTTTCAGTTCACAGTCGGCTGGCTCCAAGGCTGGGTGGCACGTGGCAGAAGGGCATCCCAGAGGAGAAACTGTTCATGGCAGGCAGAGGGCACAGCAAACAAGCAGGCAAGCAGCAAGTGACAAGCCTCTTTCTGTCCCTTATATCTTCTTTTTTCTCATTTTCATTTTCTCAACTTTATTTTTTATTATTATTTTTATTTTAAAGAGTAAGAGAAGGATAACAATAATGGGGAGGGCTTACCAAATTATAGACAAAGTGGTAGGAAATTATCGATGGTTATTGTTTTACATATTGTTATCTACAAGATAGTTTCTCAGGAAAACAAATAGACAAATAATAGTGAGTTACAGACAAAAGAGGTAGGAGATTATCAATAGTTGTTGTACTCTACTTAAGTATCTTCAAAAGAAAATAAATAGAACTATACATGAATGACCTATTGAATAATCATTAACTATTCTCAATCGTTGTTGTAGGAAACACATAATAATAAACATGCATCCATTTATGAAGTAGGATAGGAACAATACAAACATTACAGAGTTATGGATAGATTAGTAGGAAAATATCAATGACTGCTGTAATACATGGTGGTATCTTAGAAGTTTCTCAGGAAGACAGAGATACACAAGAAGGATCTAACAAGTAGTTACAGCCTAAGGGTTGTCAAAAATCAAGTGAGCTGTCTGGGGCCAAAGCCATTTTTTGTAGCGTTTTCTCTCCAGCCTCCCATCGCATTGGGACCCCACAACCAGTTAGTGTCCCCTCCCCAGCTGTCAGCACAAGCAGCAGGAATCCTGTTGCAGACTTCTCCGGGGCTCCACCAGAGCCTGTACTCTCAGGGGAAGAATGGCTTCCAGGGAGTCTCCGCAGGTATTGTGCAAGGTCCTCCTGGTTTACAGCTTCCGAGTGGCTCTCATGACCCCAGTCCACAGGACCTCTGACCCCTCGGGCTTTGTCTGCATTCTCATGTTCTCCAAGTTCTTGTTCAGCAGCTGCTCCACTGCTGACTCTGGACCTTTCTGGTTCTCAATGGCAGGAGCAAGAGTGGCTCGTTGTATAGCATGTATTCCCAGGGATTTTTCCATGATTGAATGATTCACACATGTCCTTAGGTGGGCATCTGCAGCCGGTGCATGGAGGGCCAATTGTGTCATTGTTTCTCTGTGTCATGATAGTTCTCAATTGAGCAGTGGTGGCCGGCCTGGAGGCTGGCATGCCACAATGCTCTCGGCCGCATGGCTCCCTGTGTGCCGGGGGCCCTCCCTCTGGGGGCCTATGAGGCAGGGAGCGAGCTGCCAGTCGGAAGACCGGCACTCCCCACCCGTGGCTCCCTGTGCGCTGGGGGCCCTCCCGCTGGGCTGTCCTTTGTATCTTACCCAGGCTACACACCCTGAGTGGCACTCACACCCTTAATTCTAGCATTGCACCATAAATCAACCCCAGTGACGTGCGGTCTAGATCCAGCCACCTCTGAAAAGCCCCGCTTATGACCACACGAGGCTGTTAGGGGACATCTGGACAGAAGCTGTGACACCAAGGTAAACGTTTGAAAACATTGAGGGAGTTGGTTAAATCTCTTTGCAGTTTTGTAAGGACACAAAACTATGAAGATTTCTTAGTAAATGTCAGGGGTGAAAGGTATTAGTTTTTCCTTGTAACCTTCAATAAATTGTGAGACTGAGGCAAGTATGATCAGAGCTTGTTCAGAACAAAAGGAATCTACCAAGATGGATCAACAATTTTAATGATCCTTTCCTCTTGTGGCCAGAAATCCAAAATAGTAGAAGTGGGCACAAATTGTGTGCCCTACTGAATAATAAAGGCTGTATACATTTTGTTCTACACTAAGCATCATACATTGGTTTGAAGTGGTTTTTAGGAAGGAATCAGAAAAACAGAAACGGTGTAATTTCTCATGGCTCATCAAATTATCTCCTGTGGGTTCCCTGACTGACTGACTCTTTTTATTATCTGTGGCTGTTTAAGGCGCTGATCTCAATTTAAACAAGTATTTAAACTGGGGGCTGGGGATTTAGCTCAGCGGCACAGCAACTGCCTGGCAAGTGCAAGGTCGTGAGTTCAATTCCCAGTACCGGAAAAAAAAACCAAAAACCAAAAAAAAAAAAAAAAAAAAGTATTTAAACTGAAGATAGAAGAGGCAGACAAAGATGCATACTCATCACAAAGAGATTAAAAACTGGGGTATAAGATAGAGAGACAAAGACATTATTTGGGAAATATAGAATAGAATATCTATATGCAAAAAATGTCTCCCATTACACAGTCTTACATATGATAGGTGATATCTTACTATATGATAGACATGCTTACTATATGACAGCTTCCCCTGTTGCACAGTGTGACCTATGCACTCTTGATTCTGAGTGAAATTTCATGACTGCTCGCACCAAGCAAGTTTAATGAGAGTGAGATTTATTTAATGCCATGACATTTGAGGCCAGCTCACGTAGGATGCGTGAGGATATGTACTCTTGTAACCCAGCTGCTGTGCTGAGAGGAAGTTCGAATTGCCACATACAGAAAGAACTCAGGCAGAAGCCATACATAGAGGTCCCGGCTGACAGTCCTGGTTAAGGGCCAGCGTCACTCAGCTATGACGTGAAGAAACCAGCATAGGATTCTGGCCCGCCCAAATGACGCAGTCATCTTCAGCCTTTGTAACCTCCAGCTAGACAGACCCCTTACCTCATGGAACATGCTCCATGATGCTCCATCCTGGTTCTTGGCACCCGTGATTTCTAAGCCTACGCGTATCCCGCGGCACTGGCTTTGAGTCAGAGTGAGAACGAACTCAAGGGACCTTAAATGGTTGCTGAAAGCTCTGTGAAGCTAAAGGGACTCAGGAAGACTGCCATAAGGGGCTAAGGGAAAACATGGAAAACGTCACCAAAATCTAAGCGGGAAGCTACTGTTACGTTGTGGCAGAGAGCGCGCCATGATTGTTGCCTGCGGCAATGTAGAAAATAGAAAATGGGGGCTGGGGATTTAGCTCAGAGGCACAGCGCCTGCCTGGCAAGCATGAGGTCATGAGTTTGATTCCTGGTACCGGAAAAAAGCAACAACAACAAAAAACCAAACAAACAAACAAAAAGAAAGCAGAAAATGTACCTAGAACTTGGTTGCAGAGCACTGAATGTGTCACCTGGTTGCTCTTCTGTCTAGAATAAAATGTGAGAGGAGAAATGGACAGACTGCACTGGTAAATGCAGACTGGTACCTCCTGGGTTCTAAAGTAAACCTGTTTTTCATGCATAGCATTTCCTTATGACAAATGCTTTTTAAATTAAGAATTTAGAAATAATTCTTAGACAAAGATCAAATCTAGAATCATAGTTGAGGCTTTGTTAAGACTCAGCAATGTCTAACACTGTGACTCTTACATATTTAGACAGACAGAAGCCCCTCCAGGATCATAAGGGTGCACCTCACAGATAATCTGCATTTAAAAGAAAGTTTCTAAGAGTGGTAAATGTGCTAGGTGATGAAAGGCTCATACAGGAGCACAAAATGGAGAAAGGGTACTAACCTCAGAGAGACTCCTGGGTGTGGCTTCAACCTTCAACCCAGGGGCTTAAACCTGAGCAGTGCTTGTACATTGATATATAAGAAACTCACAAGATTTCTTAAATAATTATAACAGTTTATCCTGAAAAAAGTCAGTAAAAAAAAATGCACTCCCAACTTGTGCAAGGCAGGGGCGGACTAAGAGAATTACCCAAATACAAACTTCTGATGGAAAAAGAAAAATGTCTCAGAGAGCAGAATTCAGAGCCCACGGGTAAAATGAAGAGCCATGGGGGGTAGGACCTACGGAGCAGGAGTAAGCCCTAGTGGACAACGTGTGCCTGCTGGACTTCAGAACTGCTATGGACAGTAACTGGTACGTGCTTCCTATTCTACCCACCTTGGAGGGGATTGTGTGTAGCCGATATTCTAAGACTGTCCCACTGTACCTTGAGTGTAGTTGAGGGACAGGTAATTTTTCTCTGTAGGTGAGAGCTTTTCAGATCAAGAAGAATTATATTCAAGGAGCTATAATCAATTATCTATAAGGAGCATATGCACAAGTGGATATGAGTTAGATTACAGACACCAGACTTTGAACTGTGGAGACAAGCTCTTAGGGGTAAAATCGTACTATTTGGCTTTGGGAAATACATCAGCCTCTGTGTCCATAGCACAGATGATAGACTATTCTATTTTCCAAAAAAAGGCAGCCACAATATCTCCCATCCCACATTGTAAAAACTGTGACTGTGATATTCCTCCATCCATGTGGGGTCTACAGTTCCTAAACTTGGGCAGATCTTTGTGATTATCTCCAACAATGTAGCATGATACAGGGGATAGTATATGACTTTCAAGGACATATCACAAAAATGTCATGAGTTCCACTTCATTCCCTGGGGACATTTTCTTCTGAAAACCCACCGCCATGCTGTGAAGAAGTCTGCCAGGAGAGAACGGAGTTCCAGCTGACCACAGCACCCACACAGTCAGGAGAAGCTGTGTGTAGCACCCCGGTTAAGCCTCTCAGCCACTGCCATATACATCAGAAACAGGGTGTCTTTGCCCTTCCCGCTCACACACACAGGATGAGCAAAATAAGTGTTTTTAGTTGTTCAGTTCACAAAGTTGTAGGGTGGTTTTCACACAATATAGATTTCTGGCATCATGTAAAGCAGTGATCATCAGTTGGGCATGATTCTTCTCCTCAAACACTTTTGGCAATGTCTGGAGACATTTTCAGTGGAGCAGGGTGCTTCCAGGGTCTAGTAAATTGAGGGCAGAGGCGGCTACACATTCTACACTAGACAGGACAGTCACCCACAACCAAGATGGTCTGCTCTAAAAGGTCGTCATTATCATGGTCAATGAATAGTAGTTTAAAGGTTTTTCTGGACAAAAAAAAAAATGACAGGCAGTTAGTTACTTAAGTCTCAAGCCTGGTAAAAGTAGCCTGTCGCTCATTTCATGGCATCTCAAATACTTCGTCTTCCAAATAGGCTATCGTCATGGTAGGATAGCTCTTCAGAAGGAAAATGTCACATGGTAAGGGACAAAAGCTTCCCATCAATAAGAATCCAGTGTATCCAAAACGGAAGAACAAGAAACTAATTCTACTGATAATAATGTTAGTTTTTCTATTCCTAGACCTATGCTGTACTTGCCATGAAATGATGTTGAACAAAATTGACTTTTTTGATAAAAGTTTTGTTTTGACTACCTTGATTTTATTCCCCCAAACAAAAGCAAATTCATTTGCAATGAACTGAACGGTGATACAAAAATTCATATCCACCCAGAATTTCAGAATGTAAGCTTACTTGGAGACAGAGTCTTTGCAAAAATAATTAGTTAAAATGAGGTTATACTGTATGCCTTGCAGGAGAAAGGAGGAGAGATTCAGGCACAAACATAGACAAAGAGAAAATGGTCCTGTGAAGTTGGAGGGTGAGTTGGAGTGACACAGCTCTAAGCCACAGGAAGAGGAAAGAGAGGATTCCTAAGAGTTTCCAGAGAAGGCACATTCCTCCTAACACCTCAATTTCAGATTTCTAGCTTCCACAATTGTGAGAAAATAAATTTGTCTTAAGCCACCTGGTTTGTGGTAATTTGTTATAACAGTCCTAGTAAACTACCATGCCTGCTCTACTATCTAAGCTGGCTATTGGTTGTAATCATCATATTTGAGCAGAATTATAATGAGTCACATGTAGACCTAAATTAGATAAATTTATAATATCAAAATGTGTTGGATTTAAAACTGGATGCAGTAGTTTTATCTGACCTGGGAAGGGGTAAGTATATTTGTATTCAAATAAGATGGATGCACTTCGATAAATTTGGAGACAGGGATATTAGAAATGTATGAATGAGGAAGAAAGAGTCTGTCAGTGTGCGATGAAGCTACTTCATAGAGTCTCCCCACTTCTCCTTCTGGACACCTTATTCTGGAAAATTAGAAGGTACCTGAGAAATCCTCTCAACTTGCTCCATCCCAATCATAAGTGTTATAGTCAGGGTTTGCAGGGGAATGGATTTTATACAGGACACATAATATATAGGATTATTTTATAGCATTCACCCAAAAAGTCAAACGCAAGAGTGCAGGAGGTCTGTCCACACACTACAGACACAAAGAATCCATCTGACGGCCTGGACCCCACAGCAATGCCCTCCACTAGTCCAGCTGGAGACCTAGAGCCCATGACAACATCTCACACAAGTCTGTACCAAGGACCTGCCCTGGGAAGGCCCACAGGTCAGTGATGGAAGCTAGAAAGTCTGCACCAGTGGGACGAAGAATCTGTGCCAGCAGGCCGAGGGATCTGCACTGGAGCCAGGAAGCAACACTCAAAGTAAGGACCAGAGCTCCCTGAAGAGAACTGCAGCCCTCCTCAGTGACAGTGAGGTCTCGAGCTCCTCAGAAGATGAGAACGGTGAGTTCATATCATGAAAACCAGCGTGACAAGCTTCTCCAGGAGAATCAACAGCAGCACACCATCTTCCCCTCCAGCTCTCCTTTTAAGCCGGTGGCAAAAAGCACCAAGTGGGCCTTCCACACCCAGCACCACGCTGATTCAGTTCAGCTGGGTGTCACACATTCACCATTAGTTGTTAATTCACCACAATAACCAACTCCCACCCCCATAAATAACAATAATCTTGATTTTGCGGCAATTATATCCTTCGTTTTTTGAGTTTCATCTCTCAACTGTGCATTCTTAGATAAAACGATCTAGTTTTATATGTGTCCATCTTAAAATAACAGGCATGTCATTGTAAGTCTCTTAATCTACCAGTTCTCCCTTTGTTCTTTTTTTCCCTACAATTTTTCTACACCCCAATTATCTTATCTCTAGAGTCTCCCACTGTCTGAATTTTGCTGATTTGGTATTCTTGATGCAGTTTAATAGATTCTTCTGCCCACGTATTTCCTGCCAATTGGCAACTATTTATAAAGACTGAACCAGAATTAGTGTTACTTTTTTGGTAGCTGTCAGCCTGCTCAGGGGACTCAAGGGAGATTTTCGAGGGTGAGGTCCCCAGGTTAAAGAGCTCCTGTGTACAACACATCAGCAACAACAGCAGCTAGCATGGAGCAGAGCAGAGCAGGAGAGTGAGAACACAGAGCCACTGTATAACCCTTACACAGGTTGTTATCTCACGTTTACGTTCTTACATAGTGCTGTAACCATATTTACCAGGTAACTGTGGTAAGTCATGGTTGCACAACTGTATCCCACTGTGCACCTGTGCTGGACAGGCAGGGTCCATCCTCATGAACCTGAGATGCACCTGAGCTTTGAGGCAGTCTGAGTGGTTCCCCACATCCCACCCCCTCAAAGGTCAGGGATATATATGTAACATACATAAATATGTTATATAAATGTAACATTCTATATGTAACAGGGCACAAGTACTTATAGTTAACAAATCAAGAACCATGTGGTTTTGCAAGATCACTTTTTTCATTTGAATTGTTTCACCCATAAGCAACATCAAAGCCTGCCTTGTAACACTCAAGGCCTGGGCCCTATGTTGAGCAAGGACTTCAACTTGGAGGGCTAAGTCTCCAGTCCCTGCCTTGGGTCAGATGCTATTTCTCTGGTTAGACATTCCTAGCAGTCAGCCACTGCAATGCCTGGTCAAGGCATCTGCTAAGTCATTTCCGGGCAAAAGGAGGGGCTTATGTCCCGAACCATGATTCCCTACATGGTCAGCGTTTATGGCCACATGGGTCGGCACTCCACAAGTGACAGTGCCCTATCTGTCACTCCTGAGCTGCCCAAGCTAACAACCAGAATGTCAGTCCCCTCAAGACAGCCCAACTGTCTGTGCACACATGAAGGGGACCTTCTTCATGCATCTCCAGCAATCACAGTGTCTACAGCTCTGCCTGTGGACTTAACCTGCCTCTTTCGGCTCCACACTGGGCTGGACAGCAACTGCTATCTATCGCAGGGTTGGGTCACAGCCACACTCATCCGTGTGTCTGGCATCAGCTGGAGGTGCCCACCTCCCTTCTGCACAGGGACTAGGGGTCAAGTCCTGTCGTCTGTCCTCTCCAATGGGTTCCTGGACCGTGTATATCATGGGTCCCAAAACTTGCCAGTTCGGCTGTCAGTGGGCTCACTGAGAAAGAGGCCCACTGTTGGAGGTACGTCTCCCCACACATCAGAGCGGGGGCCTGTGCCACCCCACTTCTCGGACAGGATGTCCACGTCCACACCCAGCCCTCCATCTGTTCCGCGATTCCTCACAGGCACGCAGAGCAGTGTACAGCGCTGCTGTTTCTCAATCAGGGAATGCCAGCTCTCGGCTCCCTTCCACAACTGTGACCAAAACCCAGCAGGGTGCTTCCGCTTCCGTTTTTGCCATAGGCCCCAGCCAAATCCATCGTCATCCACACTGAAGGTTAGGACAAATGGCAGGTTGGGGTCAATGACTCTTAGGGCTGGCCCCTGTGCAACCCCAGCCCTCTGAATCCTGGAAAGCAGCTTCAGCTGCATCTGCGCAACCCTGTGTTGTGCCCCTTGTGGTCATCTGGTATAAAGGCACAGCAGGGTAGCCAGGTGTGGTACATCTGTCAAAAACTCAGCAAGCCCACGTACGCCTGTAACTGGCGTCCTGTCCTGGGTCTGGTCTCATCGACCGTACAACACTGACGAATTTGACAGACAAGCCAGGGCCCCAGGCCTTGTCTCTGTTTATGGCCCACCCCCATGCCAGCAAAGCTTCCTTCAGACATGCTGGAGGCTTTCAAATCTGCAAGGCAACCAGAGGTTAACATAATATCAGTGTAATGAAGCAGTGACACAGAGTGTGGTTTGATCCACGTGGTCAGGTCCGGGGCCATGAGGCCATGACACAAAGTTGAGCTGTGCAGATAGCACTGTGGCAACAGCTGGAAGGTCCATTGCCTGCCCTCCTGGGTGAAGGCAAATTAGTCCTGACTGCCGGCATCAGGCTGAGACTTTACAGTCATTCGCCATGACCCATCTGGCTTCGGCATGGGCCACACTAAAGGGTCTGTGCAGGGCATATCATCCCTGCTTTTCCAGTTTCAAGATAGTCTGTCCCATCTCCTCATGGCCTCCAGGCAGCTGGTGCTGCTTCACACACACAACCCACACGGCCTGTGGTGGAATCAGCAGTGCGTGGTGTGGATGGCCTCGGACCATGGTTTTTACCATGGGAATTCACCACTGGAATTCTCCCTGCGTGGTGTCAAGCTGAGCACCAGTCAGGGTGTCCACCCCTAGTATGTTTTCAGCAACCAGGAAAACATACACATCATACAGGCCTGGGGGCAAGCGCCTGATGCCCAAAGTCACCTGGGTCTTCCGGGCTGTGACGTAGTGACCTCCATACCCTTCTATGCATACGGTAGCTCCTGTAAGACGGTCTGGGTTGTTATATATTACTGTTCACTCAGCTCCAGTATCCACCAATGCTACTACACACTGCACATTCTTAGGGGACAGCAAATAGTCACTTCCACATGTGGCCTCCAGTCTCCCAGGAGCCCCAAGACCCAGGTACCTCAGCCTGCCTCCTAATTGCGGTACAAGGAGGCCAGTGTCGCTTCTTCCTGCTTCAGTGGGGCTGCTTTGGCCTTCCGGCCCTGACCCATCAGCTGATATTGCTGCTCAGGGTCTAACCGTCTCTACAGAGTCAGCAGCACATCTAAAAGCTGCCTAACTTATCCGTGGCTAGGCCGGAAGCCAGGCGGTCCATCCAGATCTGGCACTGATTACCCTTCAGGGGCCCACAGCCTGTCCTTGGGGAGATGACCCTGCTCACCTGGGGCCCCCCTTCTTTCTTTCCTCTGCCTTTTTTACAGATCTCACCTTACCTTGGTGCTTCACGTCCATGTCTCCCAGGCTGGCCAGGGCATCCACAGCATCAGGGATCGAGGGATCCGTAAAGGGGAAGAAGGGCTGCTGCTGATCTCAGAGCGCCAGCTGGCCCACTGTGTGCCGTCAGCAGTTCCTCATCCGGGCTACGGTGCTGCGGTGCTGCGGTGCAGACATCGTCTGCCGCACGCCCGTTTCACGTAGCGCAGTGATCAAGTCTAGATGGTGACTTGCTCTGGCAGGTCAGCGGGATTCTCCCAAACCAGGTGAGCCACCGCCATGAACCGATTTATCACAGTGTGATTACCGGCTCCTGGGGTCACCCTCTGCACACCCTGCAGAGTCCGTCTCGGAGAGGTGGCGCTGTCTATGCTGGCTATTTGGGTCGTCTCCTGTGGGCTTTACTGATGCAGTCACCCCACCGTCCCACAGCCAGGGCAGCCAGGCAGGAACTCTTTCACCCACCTTCTGCTTTATTGCTTTGCCAGCTCTCCCAGCTCCACGGCTGTAGGTCGTGCAGGTTGTGTGCCGGGTAGAGGTCTGAGCTTTGAAGGAGTCTGAATGGTTCCCCTCAGTAGACCTTCAGGAAAGGTTTAATACATATCATCTGATTTTCTTTTATGATAGTAGCAGTCAGTGATAACGCTGGTTGTTATGAAATGGGGATTATTATAGTTTGTGTGTCTGTGTGTCCCCCCGAAGCCTCATGCAGTCATGGGGCAGGCTTTTAGAGTTTGACTGATTATGGGTGTGAGAGCTACCCCCACCCTGGGGTGGATAGTTTGCATATGTAAGGGAGAGGAAGAGGCTGCTTGCTGCCATTCCTCCCTTGTGTGCTCGTTGCTTTTGCTGTGTTCTGCTGCCATGAGCTGTAGCCCTCTGCCATGTGGCACTCTGCCTTGTAACCTGCCAAGTATGGACTGAAAACTCCACAAACTGTAAGCAAAATGAACCTTTTCTTCCTTAATTTTGGGCATCAGGTATTTTGTCCCAGCAATGAGAGAAAAGTAACCAAGACAGGGATATTCAATTCTTTATTAACTGGAATACTTGAGACAAGATTTCTCTTTATGTTTAGTTACACAGTGGGAAGGCAAGGTAAATCTTTAACTCTTTCTACTTGGTAGTTCTTTGGACAATTAGTTCTTTCACTACCATTCTCCAAAGATGGTCAGTGTTTTTTTAAATGGTATGATTTTGTGGGTTTAAACATATTAGATGGGCTTCAGTTGAAATTGTTAACAATGCTGAAAGTCAAGTTCACCCGTATTTGGCAGCCGCTTTGAGCCGGTTTCTGACTCTGTTTGACACGCTCCCGGTCGTTTTTCACAGCGCCCTCGACCTCTTCCAGGACAAACCGCAGAGTCCCATCACGTACACTTCCTGCTCTACGCCTGCACCTAGTAAATTCAGGTATCTGGTTAGCCAGCTAGCTACATGTAAAGTCAAAATATAAACCATTTTAATTTCAGGATTTTATTTTGCCTCTTCACTTTTGCTCCACACATAGAATCTTAGTTCTCAAAGTTACAGGGAGTGATAAAATTAAAATATCCCCTAATTATTTTATTTCATGTTACATCTACAGCCACAGTGTAATAATGTAAATACTACCACCAATATGAATACTGAAAACGTTAAAACTTTCCATGCTTTCTTGCCACGTTATTAGTATTAGATCTATGTTGTCAGGTCATAAAGTTAATATACATTGCACTGTCCTTCTTATACCTTTTTTAGTCTTAGTGCCACAGAAATTTGTGTAGTTAAACAAACACCTGCCTCCTCCGCTATGCCAGTGTCTTTCCAGCAGTTTCGATTGTCTGACGCTAGTTTGTATAGACGTCTTGGAATGGGCTTGTGGAAATGCTCCCCAGCCTCTTGAAGTCGATAAGATTCTGTGTTCTCTACACTTGAAAGTCATTTCATGTGAAATGTCTGATTCACAGTGTCTTTCTTGAATATCTTGTTTCACTCTATTTTCTTCTGATCTAGAATATTCTAGTTTGGGAGAAAACTCTGATGATTATATAATTGTTTTTCTTCTACAAATTACATGCTTTTTAAAAATACAGATATCAAAATTGTTTTGTCCTATTCTTCAAAATTCAGTAAATTTTACTATAATATGTTTGGTGTTTGTTTTTCTGGGTTGATGTTTTAAGGTATTCAGTGGAATTTTTCAATAACTAGTTTTAAATCATGTTAAGTTTTTGCTTAAATTTTTTATTAATATATGTTTGTGTTATGTAATGCTTATAGTCATCTTAGGAAGCAGGTGCATGTACTTAGAACATCTTAATTCTTTTTATTTCCCTTTTCTCCTCTCCCTCCAACTCTAGATCCTCTTCCCATTTGCAAAGGAAATCTCCCTTTTTCCTGTCGTCTACCTTTTATTTTGTTTTTAAAATTATTTATACTTTGGGTTTCTCACATGAAAGGAGCTGTATATTTACACTATACCCATGTTTATAGCAGCACAATAATAGCTAAATCTTGGAAATGGCCACATTTTCATCAACAGATGAATAGATAAAGAAAATGCGATATATATACTAATGTGATATATATATGTGATACATATATATACTAATGTGTGTATATATATGTACACTACATACTAGTATATTTTACGTATTACATACATAGGTATACTAGTATATGTATAGTATTTAAGCAA
>NW_004955432.1:21980295-21986394 GCF_000276665.1 Chinchilla lanigera
ACACACACACTAGAGTAACAGTACTACTCTACCATAAAAAAGATAGATTTGAGTCACTGGTAGGAAAATGGATACCCTGGAGACCATAATGTTAAGTAAACCATGTTTTAAATTCAGGAAATTTTTCTTGAATTATATTCTTTGATATTTGTTCCTGTGCTTTGGTTTCCCTCTTCTGAGATTGCTGAAATACGTACATTCCATTTTTATAGTCTGTTTTCAACATTTGATCCTTTGTTTATAATACTTGTTACCTTTTATTTAAAAATTCTTTTTACCCTCTATTGCCTTAAGTATTAAAATAACAACTCACAGTCTTGTTCTATTTATGGACACATCTTTCAAATGATCTCTCATTATTTCTATGTATGTCTCTCTGTTTTTTCTTCCTATAAATTTAAATGAATTGGACCTTGATAATTTACTACTGTTCATTTTCATATTTTCCCGAGCATCTCTAATGACATGGTTTAAAAAATCTTGTCATACTTCAGAAAGGTTATATATCTACATTTACAGTGATTTAATAGTAGTAATTATATAGACAGTAGTGATACATAGCAGTAAGATATATAGGTATAGGTATAGACCTAGATAAACAGATATAGATATAAATATAGATATGTAGATGCTTTTGTAATTCTCGATGTTATTCCCTTTTAGCTGTTAGGATCTTAAAGTATGACCACAGTGAATGAAAAGCTAAATTTAAATGCATTATTTTGCTTAAATACTTTCCCTGAAGTTGAAATAACCACATGTTGTGAGCGGCTAGCATGCTGAATTTCACTTCCCTGCGCTGCTACCTTCCAGGGTGTCTTCTCCCGTTCCTACGCGTCCTTGATTTCCCTGGAAGCCATTTCCTGCTGTGCGACCCTGTCCTGGACAAGAGTACTAGAGCTCAGCTCTGAGACGGCACCGGGGCTAGCTGGCCTCAACCTCTTCGACCTTTCTTGCCTCTTTAGCTGCTATTGTCAAATGAAATGTTTTACCGTAAACCACTGGAAAAGGGTTCTTCGGCCCAGCAGACACCACCCAATTATTTCTTCCTCTCTCTAAAACAATTGTTTAACACATACACATTTTACGTCTTCTGTGCCTTCTTGTGTTTGGGGTTTACGGAACACCTTGGTACTGGAATTTATTGCAAAAGTTGTCCTTGCTGTTATCATTTTGGTAACTAGTTGATCTGTGTGTTTTTTTTTTTAATTTAGCTATTTAATGTTGGTTTTCAGAGAGATTGATAATTACACTGTCATTTCGCTGTTGCCCTAAAATGCTTTGAATAATGTATTCATAAGGCAAGGTTATTCCATTAAGGAATATATCACGTTCTTCACAAAATGGTTTTAAAAGGAAGGAGGAAATCACCATGGACTCACCAATCAAAGACAAACTGCTACTGATATTTTAGTTCATTTTCTTCAATTTCTTCTCTGTGTGTGGTATTTTTGCACAGGTGTGAGCATAGTGTGTAAACAATTTTGTGTTCTGTTTTGTTCCTATAACATTATACTTATTTCCTATGGCAAAAATTCAAAGTATCTTTGTTCACTATCTATGCTAAATCTATCCTGTGACTCAGCCGTTATTCAGATTTGAACCCCAATATTTGGTAAATTTAACAAAAATTACAAGCAATAGTTTGCTGGAGATACGTTGTCACCTGCTTTCTATTAAAATATCCATGTAAGACAAACTGCTACTAATGAATAATAATAGCTGTATAGGATGCACAGAGGAGTTCCTATTACAAGTGTTAATAAATGATTAACTTCTCTAAAGAGATCTCCTGGGACTACATAATTGAGGAGAAAGGTGTAATCATATTTACCTTGAAATCTTACCTCATCTAATATGGAAAACTTTCCAATGACTTCTTCTTGGGGTCTTTATGTGTATTACTTTTCTTGTTGCTGACACAAGATACCAACACCCAGTTAAGAAAGGAACGGTTTATTTTGCTCATAGTCTGTAGAGATTTGAGTCCATAACCCGCTGTCTCCAAAGCAGGGTGGCACATGGCAGAGGGGCATCTATTCATGGAGGCAGAAGAAAGCAAAAAGCAACAAGAGGAGGGAAGGGACAAGCCTCTTTCTGTCCCTTATATTGTATGCAAGCTAACCCCCGCCCCCAGGACAGGTGTAGCACTCACACCCCTAATCCAAGCACTGAACCATGAATCAGTCACAAACTCTTGATTCAGCTGCCTCTAAAAAGCTCACCACCCCCCTGACCGCATGAGGCTTGGGGGGCATCTGGACACAACCCATAACAGTATGCTTACTCTGTGTAAATGTATATGTATATATTTTCATATGTGTGTGCATGTGGGCCTGTTTATACACACACACACACACACACACACACACACACATACACACAATCTCATGTCTCTTCAGTCCAGTTGCTTCTTTCGGTCACCAGATCAGGGCCAACTGGTCGTGCAATATCAGCACATTCAAAGCTGCACTCCTTATCTTTCTCGAGTAAATTTCATTCTTCTCTGCTTCTTAGAGAAGGAAGGTGTAAGATATCACCTACCACCCTTGTCACCCAAAATACATTCCTGAGACAGGAAATAGAATCGTCGTAGGTTTTTTATCCTCCTTCTCTTCAACAGTCTATCAAACTCAGTGTTTCCCACCTGGTTAACGTCACTGACAGTTCCGTCTAACACTCTATACCCGTTTCCACCACATTACTTTGGCCCTCATCATATCTCATGGGGGCTTTAGCTATTCTATTCATCAAGCTTCTCCTTTACAGATTTATTCCATTCATTTCCTACCCATGTTCCATCCAATCAAAAAAATGTAAAACTTTTGTCGAAGTCGGCTTTGTGCAGAGTAAACTATTTTCAAAGTGTTCAACAGCTCTCCACTATCAGCAGAAAAGCAGCAAGCTCCTCCTCTTAGCCACTGGGCCCTGCTTGTTTCTTCACAGTACCTAAAACAGAAGTGCGTGTCTTTGGAGGTATTCGGAAATTCTTGCCATTCCATTTCTCTGAGCGCTGTCCTGACTACCCGTTGGGGATTCAGTCTAAGTGTTGTCTTACATGCCTCAGGAAGCACGTAACTGGCCTCAGCCCCAATGATTCGATCAGAGGTCCAGGCTTATAGAAGCTGGGATAAAAAATCTTTCTGCTGGAGAGACTGAACCCCATTCTGGGTCTTTTGCTTGGCCTAAGGGAAAGTCAACTCATGAGCTAAGACTGTTTTACAGTATGTCTGTGTAAGTGTAGAAAACCATTTCCAAAGGGAAAGAACTAAAGCTGATACAGGCAGAAGAGCAGGATGATAGTCCATACGGCTCCAGAGAAGGAGTAGCTATCTTGGGTCTGGACGTTAATGCAGTACCAGCATTCCGGCTCTTGAGTTTTGCAAGGTACCTTTGTATCATTAAAATAAAGTGCTATCCATCATCATCATCATCATCACCATGATTAAATTAGCTCAAGGAAGTTTCTATTAGTTGTAATCAAGAGCTGTAAGTGAAACAGCCACGCATCTTCCATGACTCGGTCACAGCCCTTCTCGAAGGAGTATCCCATTTATAAAACCCAACACTACCCTCTTCCGGACCTTCCTGGGTGCTCTTCAGCACCTGTATCACTTTCTTACTCTCATCTGCCTGCCACTTTACACCAATCTACGAACAATTTAAGAACAAAGGAAATGTCTTACGTATGTTTGTATCTCTCTAGCATCCAGTGCAGGGCAGGGTACATAAATGTATAACACATACCCCTCATCAGAAGTTGAATTTAACCTCAATAAATACTGCGTTTGGCCCATGTAAAGAACTATTTTAGTGTGCGTGTGCGTATGGGAAACCTGGTGTTTTTACTTTCTTTTCTGAGGATAAAATCCTAAGCACACCGCTTAATATTATCCAGTATATTCATTTTCTCTATGCTTTCCTTGACTGCAACATCAGAATTGGCCATTTATTACGCTATTTCTGTAAGTTTTGCGAAGGAGCCAAGGCAAACATTACAAAACCCAGTCTGCTCAGCACAAAGGCAGAATGAGAAGGTAATATCTGACCCTGCAACTCCACCAAAAATGTACTTCCCAAAGTCACCAGTGATCTTCTCGTTAAATCCAGCGTATGCGTGATCCATCTCTACAATTCCATATGCTAACTAGCTCCTTCGTGAAATTCCTTACTTGTTTGTTGGGCTTTGTTTTTAACTTCACCTTTGAGGGGCCTGCGTCTGCTTTTCGTGCCTGTCTTGCTCAGCCTTGCTCGACTGCTGTCTTTGCTATGTTTTAGATCTAAAATGTCTCCCCAAATTCTCATGTTTGCGGAAGGCCACTGCATCACTGGGCGCTACACTCATCACTGGGTTCATCACCTGCTAAGCCAGCATCTGAGCGCGTTAGGAGGCGGAGTCGGCTCGGGGGTGGGTCTCGGGGTGTGGCCCGGAAGGGTACCTTTGTGCTGGGTCCCTTTCTTTCTTCTCCGGCTTCCACAGGTTGACCATCTTATCCTCCACCAGGCCCCTCCACCGTTGTTTCTGCCTTAGCGCCAGGGGACCATGGGCTGAAACCATGACGTAAAATAAACCTCTCCTCCTCTATGGTGTAGGTGTTGGGTATTCTGTTCCTTAAAGGAGAGTAGCTAGACAGCTATTTTTTTTATTTTACTATCTTCCAGACCATTTTCACTTCTACCCATGGCTTCTAATTGTCTATGTACGATGTTGACTCCTACATCACCATGCTAGGCCAGGTTTTATCTCTAAGACTGATATTTGGAGGACTTCATTACTACAAATGCAAACCAACATATTCAAAACCATACCTTTCCCTTAACCCCCCTAAAAGCAGAACTCACCCAAACCCGGGTCTCCTCATGTCATTTTGTCCCTTCTTCAAACATCCAGAGGTGATTATGCTACAAATGTGTGTGAACGCTTCCGTCAATCCTCTACCATCAATGATATGCGATCATCAAACTTTTTTTTTTTTTTTTTGTGCCGGCAGTCGAACTCAGGACCTCACACTTGCCAGGCAGGCGCTTGTGCTGCTGAGCTATATCCCCAGCCTCATCAAACTTTTTGGTATCTCTATTTCTCAGCACTTGAATAACTGAAAAAGGATCTGAAATCTAAACTGACACACACCTACACTGGTACTATTGTCAATAAGAGGTTTATAAATAATATAGGAATAATTTTCTGCAATTTGCAGAGCGATTATTCCAGTAATAATCACTGAATCATAATGTCCATCCTAGCCAACGAAACCCAGACAAAGTGACCCTGGGACGTCTGCGAAGGGAGAGGGAGGAAGGCTGAACTTGACGGAAAAGTTTCCAGATCGTCCTCCTAGTGTCATCGCTACTATCCCACCAAACAAGGGCCCAAAATTTGTGTTACATTTGTTTGCGCCTTTAATGAAAACTGTTTTACCAGACATTTTCCATCCGTCAGCTCCCAGACAGCAAAGAAAGCACCTTGTCACTGCCGGACACATACACATTGACGTGAGGTGACACTAGGCAAACCGGCCCCGAGCCTCCCGGGATGGTTTGGGAACATGAGCGAGGAAGGTTTTACTTCAACTGCGTAAAACAAACAAAAAGATCACGATCCATTTTGTTCCATTTATAATAATAGGATAAGGAACATATGCGCATTACAAATCACTGTTCTGATGAACAGGTAACCAAGTAAAACAGAGTTAAAAGTATTGGCTAAAATGCACGTGGGGAGCTTGCGGCTGTAAGACTCCCACAGGTAGAATGGAGCCGCCAAGTATCTGCATTATTTACGAACTCTATTTGGTTTTGCTTCTTTTTTTGTTTGTTTGTTTTTCTCCGGTACCGGGAACCGAACTCACGACCTTGCGCTTGCCAGGCAGGCGCTCTGCCGCTGAGCTAAACCCCCCAAGCCCCTTGCTTCACTTTTTAAAGCCAGACGCCAGACTCGGAGTTACGCAGTGTCGTCGCTGTTCTCCGCCACCGCCACGAACGGAGGCAAACGGACCTTTCCCCCAACACCCCGGGGAAGCTGCCGAAGGCCCCGAGCGCCGGCCGCGCCCCGCGAAGCTCCGGCGGCGGCAGTGCGCAGGCGCCAGGCGCGACGCACAG
>NW_004955432.1:21988188-21992534 GCF_000276665.1 Chinchilla lanigera
CTGAGTTCGATTCCCAGTACCAAAAAAAAAAAAAAAAAAAGAAAGAAAGTGAATCATTTGCCTGCCAGTCATATCCTTACTCTGCAAAGAACTCATGGTGGCTTTGATTTTCAGTAGCTTGAACAAAAGTTTTGTTTTGCAGTATGAAACAGTTTGGATGTCTCAGGAATAAATTTCACAGTCAGCCATATTCTCAAAAATAAACTTATATGCACATTAGAATTTTTTCTAAAATAAGAAAAGATTATAATTATCTTTGATTTGTCTGCAGAGGCTACTCACTCTATTTTGATACCTACTTTTTTTTTTACTTGGTTGTAGCAGCAAAAGTAATAGTTTGAATGTACCCTGAGAAAAGGCAGGTTGGAAGTTGAAACAAAGACACAGCCATCTAGATAAAACTAAATTTGATGAGTATTTTAAGGTACATGGAATTTTTCCCTTCTGAAAGCCTTATATTACACTGTTGATTTTGTAAGGCATTTTCCCCAGGCAGATGAAAAATGTTATTTTTTTTCCATTAACATTTCCTATGAAAAGAATTAAAGAGGGTTGGTGTTACTACCCAGTGATCTAGGTGGATGATACTGTTGTAGGATTCTTAGTTTATAAAGGGAGACCTTGTGCACCTCATCTGAACAAATTTGGGTTAATTACCAGTTAAACGCCCACTGTATCACAAAGACAAGGGATTTTCGTGATTAGAATTCCAGTACTGTGTGTTGTTCCGGTGAGTGCGCTGTTGCTGGGATGTGGGAGACAGTTGGTTATGCAGAGCTCTTGTTGTGATAGTATTTTAGGGCAGAATTCGGCTTTTGTGCTCCTGCTTTGTCTTCTGAGTGACTCGTTGGGAGCCTTCCTGTGTCTTAGGTTTCTCACCATAATTGACACTGTAGGTAGAGACCGGCTCTGCTTGCAGAAAAACAATGGCCCTTGAGAAACAGAAACAGACTCTCCTTTTGTGGTGAATGGTAGATCCATGGCGCACCGCCAGCTGTCTTCCTCTTTCCTTTCTGTGTTACTGTCCCGTGAGAGTCACTTTTTTCCTTTGAAAACGTACCAGGGAGAAAGAGAACTCCAGTACTTTCCGTATGTTCCTGACATTGCTGCAGGGCTCTCATTTCACTGTGTTCACCTTTTGTCATCTTCTGATCTGTTTTTTGGATCCGTACTAATATTTTACATACTTTTCTTAGGACTCTCTTATTTACTTTAAGTTTTTTTAAGAATGAAGTGCATTACGAAGGTTAATGTTGGGTAAAATTCCCATCCACATGTGTTTTACATGCTTCAATCTTTAGCCAGAAGAACCCAGTGAATCCAGGGGATTGCCATTGGAAAAAGGACTGAAGCGCGGAGGTTACATCCGTGAGAAATTAGAATTTCTTTCCAGGTGGCCTCTGACTGCCTTGAGAAGGGCAGGTACCTGTGGGGAACCTGGGTGCTCAGGTCTGCCCTTGACCGTGCCGTTTGCAGCAGGACTCATTGACGCGGGTGGGGTAAAGGGGCAGCATCTTAGGGTTTGCTTCAGTGACTGTTCTCCACCCCACGGTGGAGATTCCTCATCCCTCGTTCCATTGATGGGATGCGAACAGTCACTTTCTCCTGCTTGTCCTGATCAGTTCGAATGAAACTTGCATAGGTTTCCCTTGCTTCTGTTCACTTACGCTGTCCTGTGAAGTTGAGCTAGAAATGCATGGCTTGACTGATAGCTGCTGCAGGGTGTCGCCTCGCTGTGTGACACTGCTCCCGCGATGCCCCTGGATCTCAGGACAAACGCTTGCCGGTTCTGAGTTCAGTCTCCCTCATCACAGCGCAGCCTCTGTCCACTAGGAAGTCTTTCTCCGTGTTCTACCTGTGAAAATCTCCACTAAACAGCCAAAGCGTGTTGCCTGTGATGCTTAGGACATTCTTCACTCTCTTCCTCTTTCATCTTGTAACCTGGACTGCAGCTTTTTTTTTTTTTCCTTCGAGACAGGGTCTCTCTATGCAGTTCAGGCTGGCCTTCAACTCACTTTTGTTGCCCAGGTTGGCTGCAAAACTCGAACTCACAGCAATCCTCCTGCCTCAGCCCCCTGAGTGCCAGGATTACAGGCGTGCACCACCACACCCAGCTCTGGACTGCAGCTTTCTAAGAGATTAATTTATAATACCTGCATATTCTCATTGTTGTGCAGAGCAACCTTAAGACGTAGACCTTAGTTACATGTGCAGGATGAAAAATTTGAGGTTCAGAAATCGTAATCTGAAAGTGAACAACCTTACTATGAACTTGAACCTTGCTCTGCAGAATCGGCGTTTCTCTTATCATGCCAGCCTAACCTCTAGCCCTCCACTCTTCATGTTGTTTACTAAATATGAATATAACTATTATAGAAAGAGAAACGCACATTTCCACATGCTCACTTGTGTGTTTAAAGGCCTGGTGTTTGAGGAAGTGGTCTCTGTTACAGTGAAAGTAGCAGCCTGCTGCTTTTCTGGCCTTTATTTGTACTTCTGCATGTTAGAAGTGTGCCCTTTAGTGTGAGTTGTCTTTGACTGGTTTTGGACCCAAAGTCTTGTAAAAGGTAAAACTGCTATGAAAAAGAATTTCTGGGAGACTTTTACGGGCAAAGGAATCGTTCACCCACCCTTGAGCAGTGGACTCTGTCTGCTCGGGTTCTGCCGTATCCCTAATTTATATTGGAAGCCGAGGGAAGTTCTGTCTGGTAGCTGTTTAGTGTGGGCTGGAGCGGTGACGCTTGCGTTTGGCTGTGTGCGCTTAGCCGGTGGGACCTGAACCTGTCGGGCGCTCGGGATGGCTCGTCCGGGAGTCTGTCCTTCAGAACTCGGCGGTTGGCAGCCGCACAGGTGTCACGGTAGGCGGTGCTGCTTCCTCTCACTAGCGGCAGAGTGTTCACGGAGTCCCTGGGACGTTAGCTCGGACCGTTCCGAAGGGAGAGCAGCTATGAGTGCACAGTGCTGGGAGGGGAGCTGTTCGTTTTAATTTCCCATGTGCGCTCAGAATCACTTGTTGTGAGGCCGTGAAAAATACCCGTCAGCCCCTGTTTGATGAGGGTGCTAGGGAAAGCTCAGCACCGTGTGCATGGGAGGAACACTGTGACGCACCAGTGCGCAAAGGGGGGTTCTTGAGTGGGGCTTTCGTGGTAGGGCGGGACTGGCAAATTGGAGAAATCAGGCTGTTTTCTGCGTTCTGTGTCTGAGAGGTGGAAGCAGGAATACAGCTTGGCCACATGCTAGTTTAACTTTTGTCTTCTTAGAAACCAAATCACCGTAGTGTGTTTAGAAGTTAGGGAAGATCAGTACGTACCCAGGACATGTGCGCGTGTGTGTATAGAAAGATCATCTGTAGGTCTCGGCCTCCTCACCCTGTATGCTCCACGTTGCCCTGGGCTGACCGCTAGTAGATCTGGGCTGACCGCTAGTAGTCCACTGCTTTTCGTGATGTTGCCCTCTTAGGTTTCATTTTTCTTACCTGTAAAAGCCACTAAGGGAACCGGACGACTTCTGAGCTTTCTCTAAAGCTTGTGACCCTTTCTGACTCTAGTAAGTTGTTTCGTTGTCTGCCAAGTGTGATGAGAACTATGAACTTGTAAACACACATGTAACTGCGTATGCATAACATGCATATCAGTGACATGGGAGAAGTGTTATACATCAGTGAAGTCCACAGAACAAGCTGAATAGTTTTTCCCATAAATCTTAGCCAACTGCCAGTAGGTTTGTGCTTAATTAGGTCCTCTTCATAGTATTTGTGGGGCATGGGCAGATGTTGGTATGAAGCTTCAAACGCGTATGTAGCTGCTATACGTAGTAGTGTGGGTCAGAGCAGCATAGAAGTGATGTATTGCTTTTTTTTTTAAGATGTACTAAGCAGGGAAACCTGGCAAACTAAAATCACACGCACCTTTACCTGATTCCCTGTTTTCTAAGTAGGGTGTTAGGTAGATAGAACACTTAGGAAAAAATATTGTAAACTAATGCTTCACTGTACTAAGCACACGGCGAGTTCAGTAATGAGCAGAAAAGACACCAAATATACACTCTTGTGAGGAATGACAGCAAAAAGTAAGTGAACGTAAATGACAGAGTACATGAAGTAAACAGCGGGGATCACAGCCGTCAGTGACCTCTTCACAAGTCAGCCGTACTGTGCCCTGGACTTCCAGCAGAGGTAGCTTCAGTGATTCCTGGGCTTGGCTCCTAATTTTGCAGACTTTATAATTAAGAATTGTTACTTCATTAGTTAGCATGGTTGTTCTTCTGTCTTCTATTTCTATGCTGAAAGAAACTGTCAATGAGTCTTTGGTTGACCAGTATTGCATGTCTATATCTGTTTTCATGAG
>NW_004955432.1:21992634-21993854 GCF_000276665.1 Chinchilla lanigera
CGGGGACGCAGCGTGGCTGCAGTGGGGTTCGCTCCCCCTGCCCGGAGGACCCCGACGCGCGCGAGCCGGTGACGGGCAGTGCGAGGGCGGCTCCGGGTCCTTCAGAACCAGACCTCGCCCTCCGGAGCGAACCCCCGCGCGAGAAGCGGAAGTTCTGAGAACGCGGTGATTGTGCTCTCGCCCCCCCATGCCCTTCTGAAATTCTGCGAAGTAACTGCTTCGGCTCCGTCTGGTTTGCGGTAGCTGACGCCGCTTCGGGAGCACCGCTCTGATTGTGTCTCCACGCGTGTAGGAGCTGCTGAGTCTGGTACTTGTATAGAACGTCGTGGGTCGTGTCCTTGGTTATAAACTGATTCAAAAATGGCTTTGTAGAATTTGGAGTCCCTCCGGGGAAAGACGAGGTGAATAGGCAGAGCGCGGGCGAAGTTCAAGGCAGCAGCACTATTTTGTGTGATCCTGTAGTGATGGGATGGATCACCGTACGCTTGTCAGAACCCATAGAATGTGCAGAACCAGGAACACCGTGACGTAAACTATGGACGTTGGAGACAATGATATGTCGATGTGTTCATCAGCTGCAATAAATTCCCTGACTGGTGTGGAATTTGGATAGCAGGTGAGGCTGTGTGAGGGAAACACCCAAAAGTGTTTTACAAACTCCGAGACAAAGAATAATTCCGAGAGGAAAAATCCAAATTCTGTGTGTTGTTAAGAGAAAAGTTAAGATACTATAAAGTTTCCTAAAGTTTCAAAATGTAGGTTATGATAAGTGAGTAATGCCTTTGACATCACGGTATAATTCCCCTCTTCCATCTCCCTCTTACTTTAAAAGGATATCTTTCAACCAAGAATCCTAACCTTCTCTGTGATCTTCTTCTGACTCCACCCCAAGAAAAAAGAGCTCATGAGTTTAAAGATAGGTAATACCATGGCATTAAAAAACTCCTTGTCTGGCCGGAGGTACAGCTCAGAGGCACTGGCACCTGCCTGGCAAGTGCAAGGTCCTGCGTTTGATTCCCTGCTACAGAAAAAAAAAAGGAAACAAAAAAACTCCTTGTTGTTGGTGATGATTCTTAGAACAAAGTCCTCAGCCAGTAAACTGGAGACAAGGATGTGCTTTGGGCCGGGCATGTACGCTCAGCAGCACAAGCGCCTGCCTGACAAGTTCAAGGTCCTGAGTTGAGGGCGGGGGAGATAGCTCAGTGGCATAGGTGCCTGCC
>NW_004955432.1:21998514-22117107 GCF_000276665.1 Chinchilla lanigera
AAAAAAAAAAAGAATTCTTACTTCATTTATCTGAAGTAATGGCAAATGGAAAATGAATGAAAAACAGTTGTTAGTATGAGAATATGAAAAAGCATATAAGTGGATGAGGCTGTAATAATGATAGTAGTCTGCCTGTAAAGTACATCAGCTTACCATAGGTCGTCTTGATTACAAATGCCTTAGAGGAGAGTCACTCTTGGATTTCCTGTTTGCAGTCATCGCAGAGTTTTGTTTGGTAACTACTGTCATGGTAACGGATTACAGTTTTTAAGATGAATTTGTGAGATCATTAAGATGTAGTACATGCAGGAATTTTCTTTTGCTTTTTACAGGATGGTGAAATGTTCAGGCAAATTCTATACATTATGATTTTTTTAAGGAAAAGATAACAATGACAAAATCAAATTAAAAATAAGAGTTCAAACCTCATACTTTCAAGATTTTAAAGACACATTGGTAACTGATAATTTTACCACCATTTTTGAGTAAATATCTGTTCATTAAAGTTTATTTCAATTACTTTTGTTACAAGATGAGGTTTAGAGTGTGTGCTTTTGAAGTATCCAGCTATAATCTTTGACTCTCCCATGGGAGGCTACAGTCCAGTTCAGACTAGCTTCATCTGTATTTTTTCCTAAGTACTCTATAGGGAATTGGGTAAAGGTCTGTGTGATTTTAACTTGCCAGGTTGCACTGCTTTTATTTGGTCCTCTTCAAAGCAGTAGAAGAGCATAGTTTCGAATCGCCGGTTTCCCTGCTTTGTGTGGTGGACTAGAAGGGTTTCAGCAAGGCTGGAAGGCAGGGAGCTTTATAAAAAGCCGAACAGTAGAGATTACTGCTAATCCATTTAATCTCTGAAATGCTGACTCATTCCCAAGCCACGAGTGACTCAGCCTGCTTACGGAGTGACACTCTGGCTACACTGGAAAAAACGAGGAAGAGGAGCTTCTCGGTGTCCGTCGTACAGCTTCTTACCCGAACACCGAGCCTGGCCAAAGTGAGGTTGGAAGTCTAGCTCCAGCTGTAGTAGAGTCTGTTAAGTCAGAGCTACATGACCTTAACTTTGCTTGCTATGTGATGATCAAGTTGTATCGTGTTTCATGGCAAAATGGCTGGGCAGATAGGGTGGATTTTTGTTCTTAGGTGAGGACATCACGACATAAAAGTGCGGTGTCCGTTCTTTCCTTTATGGGGTAAGGACCTGCCATGAAGATAACTGGGACTCAATAAGAAGTTATTCTTCGTTTTTTTTTTAAGAGTATTGAAAGTGCAGCTTAAATTTAAGACCACAGATTCTAAACTCCATTTCTGTGAATATCACGTATAAGCCATTCATTCTTCAAAATTCTGTCATGTCAGCTTTGGGAGATAAAAAGCGGGGGCGGGGCGTGGAGAAAACATGGGCAAGATGTGCAAAATAACTACAGGGCAGGGTGGAATGGAATAAGCGCCAAAATAAGGTTCTTCCCTTTGGGAGGAGGAACCCCACTTGTAGAAAAATCTATCATGAGTTGATATTTTTAAAAACACAGTAATGAATTGCTACAAAAAGATACAGGGCCAATTTTTAAAGTTATTAAAGGAAACAGACACCAGATTACTTTATCCAAGTGCCGAGTAGTCCCTGACTGCTTGCTCTGGGTTTTGTCCCGTCCCCTGTGGGCCGGTGACTCACAGTTTGCAGACCACCGTTTTGAATAGCATCCAATAATATGCATACAAGTAACTATTGTAAAGTCTCAGCAGCATAAGTAATTAACTTTAATTGGGTAGACAGGGTGTACTTTATTGAGGAAACAACTTCTACAGAATAAATTAGGCAAAGAAAACACTCGCAGGGGGAGTGAATAGCGTGGACTGAAGGTCCGGGACTGGAAAGCCAGGGAGCCCTTGCTTGGAGTTCACCGTTGACACGTTCCGGTTGAACCCTCCAAAATGAAAGCAAAGCAGGTGAGCTGCCGTCACTGCTGTTTCCCCAGCAGGGTTTGAATCGAGGACGTGTGCCACTGAGCGGGTACAGGAGCCTCGTGTGCTGAGGATCTGCCCCCACCGTAACTGACTCTTGTGTAGTGCCACGCATCCATCGGATGATAAGAGGACGGAACTCACAGTCCAGGCGCGGCGCTGTGGGCTGGCTTGGCTGGGAGCTGTGCGCTGACACCATCTTGTCACCAAGCTCCCGTCCTTAGATGGGCGAGTGTGAGGAGCGAAAGGCTGGAGCAGTAGAGGGCATGGCCAGCCTAGCAGCCAGGGGCTTTTGGGAAAGATGTGAGTGTCTCCTGCTGCCGCATAGGAAGACTTGAGCCCCTGCTGCATTCAGCATAGAAAGACTTGAGCCCCTGCTGCATTCAGCATAGGAAGACTTGAGCCCCTGCTGCATTCAGCATAGAAAGACTTGAGCCCCTGCTGCATTCAGCATAGGAAGACCTGAGCCCCTGCTGCATTCAGCATAGGAAGACCTGAGCCCCTGCTGCCGCTTAGGAAGACTTGAGCCCCTGCTGCATTCAGCTGTGTGTGCGCGCAACAGTGTGATTGTTGGAAGTGAGACCTGAGGACGCTTTTCTGAATCTTCATGTCATGAGTCTGTTCTGAGAGGACATCCTGTATGATACCATGGTCTAAAAGACAATGTAGGAAAATTAACGTTACAAGACACCTTACTTGATTTTGAGAGGATTTGTGTGTTAATCTAGTCACTCTTCTGTTACCTTTGAGGCACAGACGTCTCAAAATTCCTTCCAGCTGGGTTTTGTGACCTGTTGCTTGTCTAAGAATTTTAAGAGCAGTTACAAAATCTGACCTTTTAGATAATATGGCAAGCATTCAAATAATGGTGTGTGAGACTCAGCTGGTGGTAATGGGATGAAGAGTTATCCCATGAGAAGTAGGCAGAATGTACCGGTGAGGAGAGGCGGGACAGATTGTGGTGGCCTAACTCCACCTTTCTTTTAGGATGTCACAGGTAAAGCAGCAGAGATGGGATTTGCGGCTCCTTTTTCTGTGGCCTGAGGGAAATGAAGCTGGAGGATATGTACCACTTGCTACTTTTTTGAAACAGGGAGCTTAAAGGAAGCAGTGCCAACTTCGATGTTCCAGTCGTAGGTTGAGATTCTGCTCTGATGCGTAGTCAGTGCTTTGGACAACTTTCTCGACCTGTTTGACTCGAGAGCTAAGCTGTGAAATGGGGTACTGCTTCACTGTTGGACTGTTGTGACACTGAATTAAGTAGTACACGTAAATAGTTAGAACAGTGCCCGACAGCAAGTGTTGCTCAGTGTTAATATCCTCAGGTCAGTGCGTTTCGTTTGCTAGGCCTTAGCACCCGTAAGTAAATGTTTAGAGAACCAACATGACGTCAGAGCTTGGAGGCCTGGGTTCCTTTCTTGGCCCTACCTTCTACTAATTGTGCGAATTCAGGGAAATTACTAACCCTCTTTAAACCCTAGGATCCTCTTCTGAAAATGGGGTTCAGCCGTCTTACTTCAGCAGGCGTGTAAGGATGACTGAGATGCGTGTTTCAGAGCACAGTGCGGTGCCTCGCTGGGGTGCTGCGTTCGTCAGGATTCCCACTCCTGAAACGCAGTGCCCGGCACCGCAGTTTGAGAGGAGGGGAGGGCTTCGGTCGTGGTGTTCAGTCCGAGAGCAGCAGGCTCCAAGGCAGAAACGCCAGCGTGGAAGGCTGTGATGTCCGTGCTGGTGGGTAAGCAGAGCCGCAGAGCGTCTGGGCCGAAGGGGCAAAGGGCCAAAGGAAGATGCCGTGGCCACGCCTCTGTGACCCACCCAGGCACAGGTAGAAGTGTGCCCAGTTCCTGGGCCGGATCCCAAGACCAGTCAGTTGAAACTGCCCTAAGCACCACAGACCAAAAAGCAAATCTGTCATAGCCATCATCAGGGAACCCAGGCTGTAGGGGAATTGCTCCGTGGGTCTTCACGCTGTGTAATAGGTACGTGGCTATACCATGAAGAGCCCACGACAAGATGCTGTCAACAGCTTACTGCCTCTTGTTGCTTTGTTGGACTGAAAGACATCCATTTCTTTGTTCAGTAACTGAGAGATAGAGTACATCACTGAGTTTTCTTATGTTCCTTTCACAGATTTCAAATCAAGTTTAATTTTGTATGATGAAATTCAGATTTATAAGTAATCATTTCCAGAACTCAAGCGCCTATCATGTGCGAGTCACTGGTCGAAAGATTCAAAGGTGCGTCTGGTTCTCTGGATGAGGCACTAATTCAACGCTGCCAGGTGTCCTGGACCAATATGGGGCATTGAGATGTTTTCCTGATAAAGAAGTCTTCCTCCGTTTGTACGGCGAATTGCAGAACATGCCCCAGTTCTGTACAGTGCCTCTCTGGAGAGTCTTGTCCTGCCTCTTCAGTCTGAACTGCCCCGGGACTCACCTGGGCCAGTAGAACTTGGGGGAAGCGATGTTGTTTGAGTTCTGAGCTTGAACCTCAAGAGGCCTTTTTGCTTACATCAACTTCCTTGGAAGTCTGCTGCTGTTTTGTGAACTGTCCGAAGCAAGTAGCTAGAACTTGAGAGACCACGTGGAACAGAAAGAAAAGATTTCAGCTGAGGCTCCCTAGACCACCTGTCCCTAGCTGACCGGAAAGGTGTCTGCTGATGCAGTCAGCCCAGTCGAGTGGGCACGATCCACCCTCGCCCCTGGGCCGCGGCACCCAGCTGCAGAGACAAGGCAGAGTAGGTGGTGACGGCGCCACCGAGGCCCTCGGCCGCTGAGATGTGAGTCTTCCCAGCTCTCCCCTGCGAGTGGGGTGGAGGAACCCTGGAGAAGGCTTTTGCATTCTGAGGTGACTTCCTCGTCCTCTGTCCATGTACAGGAACCAAGAGCTAGAGTGCTGTTGCTTCTCTGGCGTCACTGGTGGCTTCAGAAGATCCTCTTTTTAATCTAGGCAAAAATCTGATTTTGACTTCACTTGTTCCATCAAGATAAAGGGAAAGTAAATTAACATACAGCTAAAATTTGATCCTGGCTGTAAATAGGTGGTGTATGTGTGTTTTGAATTCTCCTGAACTACTAGAGAATTCCGAACTGGTGTCTGGGTACCTCCTTTATAGGAGAGTCCTTGTGTTATAGTCTGTAAATACGGAACAGAAGGTATGGGGACCCAGACTGCTCTCTTGAGTCTCTGTCGTGTCCCACCCATCCCGGCTCCCCAGCCCTCACCCCCGGGTCTCTCTCCGGCACTGGAGGTCGAGAACCCAGGGCCTGGCCCCTGCTAGGTGGGTGCGGCCAGTGAGCCACACTCTAGCCCCAGACCACTTCTCTAATCCATTACAGATCAGAAAATGGGTCAAAAATTAGTTAAGGCTTTTTACATTTACAGTGTCCAGTGTAAGCGTAATTCAGTTTTTCCACAGTAAGTGGCGGTGTGGGAAGGCTAGGCGTTCATGAAATCTGCAAGCGTGGGGCTCTGACAGCAGGGTTCTCACGTCTGTTCCTTCCTTTCCTGTGTCCAGGTCCCTCCCTGTGCTGTAAGACTCGGCTCCGTGCTTTAAATGCCCCTCGTGTCCATCTTGGGTGAAAGTGGAAGATGAGGAGCGTGGATTTTTTGCACCTCTTTTCCTTTCTCTGTCTTCTTTCCATTGAAAAGACAGCGCCCCTGGGATTTTCTTGCTCCCCTGGGAAGCGTTCTCTAAGGGCACCCTCACCTAATGTTACAGACCTTTCTCTTTTCCTTCAGTCTGTGAAAGTACATCTCTACGTCCGTTCTTCCCCCTGCATGTACTCCAGTTAAATATGGAATTAGTGACAATAAACCATTCCATTGTATAGTCACCTTCCCATGCTTGAATCAGCATAAACGAGTTGCTCCTGAAGAAATCAGACTGTAGTCCTTAGGCATAGTAAGAGCGGTGGCTGTGTTCACGTTTTGGGGTGCAGTGTCTCAATAAAGGCTTCTCAGGACACAGCTGTCTCTGACCCACTCGCTGGAGCTGGGAGTAAGGCCCAGATTAGGAGTGTTTGTCACGATCCACATTCTGCTAAGGGTCTTGCACAGATACCCTTAGGAGTCAGTCTCTTACGGTTCTTTTCATAGCTAATAAATAGGCTCTGAGGGCGTGTGTGTAAGTACACGTACTGCCCAGACCGGCTGTGGAACCAGTTCTGATACAGAAGCCACTTGGGCAGCAGCCACATCCTGTTACTTGTGGCGCGTTTACGATGTGTATTGTCTTTCCCAGAGTAGCAGGTTCAGGAGGAGACCTGTGCTGGGTTATTCTGTTGGTAGACATTTCTGGTGACTTTCTTCACACGGTGGCATAACAGTGATTTTATTGTCATCAACTTGAAAATTGTTTTTGGAAACCCACATAAACTAAGCAGTCAAAATATATTTCTTGCTTTGATTTTTTTCCTGCTACTAGGGATCAAATCTAGCGTCTCTAATAGGCTAAGCACACACTCTACCCCTGAGGTACGTCTGCATCCCAAATGCATTTCATTTTATCATGTGCTTACCCATGACATATATGAAAACCTTTAAAAAATAAAAACAGGAAGGGCGAAATTATATTGCCTTTAATAACACTGTGAGGATATGTTAGATTTTGAATAGATGATAAAGTTTATATAAATCTTTTTTATTCATTAAGGAAATTCATGGCATATTTTAAAGATTGTGGAACCGGGCATGGTGGGGCATGCCTGTAATCCCAGCATTTGGAAGGCTGAGGCATGAGGATCGCAGTGTCAAGGCCAGGCTGGGTTACACAGTGGGTTCAAGGCCAGCCTGAACTGTATAGTGAAACCCTGCCTCAAAAAGACAAAAAAAGTTGTGGAAATTTTCTCAGATATATTTCTGGAAATTTGCTAATCAAGCTTGGTTTTTTTATATAGTATTCTATAATCTGGTTCATGATGGTGTATGTGCATACACAAGCATGCATGGATATGTGTATAAATGGAATTTAGAGGCTAAAAATCATCTCCTAAGAGACTGCTTGCTGGTCTTTACTGAGGCAGCAACTACAGATTGAGCAGGGAAGTGTTGAAGAAGGCCCGAAGTTCTGTGTTAGTGTCCTCGTTTTAGTGGGGAAACAAATACTAAATAAGGTAAAGGCAAGGTACTAGATAAGCACCCTGACCCCCTCCATTTGTAACACATCCTGCATATCTCACGTTGCTTCATCTTTGGTTTTAAAGCCAAAATAGAAAAGAGGATGCAGCATACACCCTCTAACGAGGACCCCTTGAGTCCCCTACAGATGTTCACACAGTGTCTTCTCCTGGAGAGCAGGCTGGTCCAGGTCGTTTGCTGCCAAAGGATGAAACACAGCAGAGGCGACAGTGTTGCCACCAAGGTCACTGACTGCAGCTTCTGTTTTGCGTGCTGTCCCTCTCGGGATCGCTCACCCCGAGGAGCACAGGCTGCCCTGTTGGGAGATGCCCGTGAGACAGCGTGGACGTGTGTCTTCCCCGCGTCCAGCCTGGGAACGACAGCAGGCTGTGCTGACCGCTGGGCACAAACCTGCAGGAACCCTGAACCGGCCCGTCCACTGAAGCCGCACGCAAATTCCCCACTCGGAAACTGGGATGGTAGGTGTTTCTGAAGTTGGCGTGGTTTGTAACTAACACAGAATTTTCTATTTTAAATCTAGAAATTCATTGATTTGAAAAAAAATGAGTAGTTTGGTTTCAACCTCATTACATTGCCTCTGATTACCACACAGTGTATAGAATTTCATAGGGTAGATAATTTCTTATATTAGTGTATGTCTGCATGTTTTGAAAAAAGGTCTTTTATTTGCCGGTAAAATTTGTTCAAACAAGTATTTCTTTGTTTCTTTTAACTGTTTTTCTCTCACACTTCAGCATTGAGAAACCTATTTTTCATTGAGACGGGACAGTTTTGACTTCCACCCTGTTCTTTGTGTATTCGTCTGACGTAGCACAGCTGGTGTGCAGGCGTTCAGGTTCCGTATAATTCAGTCTCAGATTGGTCTGGAAGGGGGTGCTCCTGACCAGTGAATAATAGGCAGTCCTTCAGATCAAAATTGATTGTTCCAGGGAAGTTCCAGATGAGGAATACCGCCCTGAGGATTATGACCCACCTTTGAAATCTCATTTTGAAGAAAAAACTGGCTTTACAGGTAGAGTCCGGGGTTTAGAGTAAAAAGGCCAAAATTGAGATGTCAGCTCTGCCAAGTGCTAGCTAAGTAATCAGGCAAGAGTCCTAATCTCTCCAGGGCTCACTTGTGAAATAGGAGTAACAGCACTTTTCCGTGAGTTGTGGTGGATTGAAACACTGATGCTTTGTGGCTGCCAAACCATAGCATTTTAACATCGAGGGGTTGAGGTGTTTTTACTGCCGCCCCTGCCGTCCTTGCTCTTAATACTCATTAAAAACAGAACACAAGCAAGAAGTCCTCAGCTGTAATTAGAAGTGCTTCAAGATGTCCTCCTCAGACTGAAATTCTTTACTGTTCCCTCAGAAAGCATCAGGATTTCCCAGCGCTTCTTCACAGGTGTAGTCTTGGGTGGTGGTTGCCGCCTGATTATCTCAGGTCCCAGTAGACACCGCCTGGGTGACAGTCCCACACTCCTAACTCCGTGCTGGTGCCGTCTGGGAATTGTGGGGACCGAGTGGGTGGGAGTTGTTCGAGCTCATGGTAGGTTGGCTACAGAATTTATTATAAGCTATGTAGGCCGAAAGATTACAGGTTCCCCTTTCCCTCTTCTAGTAGAATAGTCTTTGTGATTGTTTACTACTGTGTGTGAGCTGGTGGGTCTCAGGCCATTGGGATCACAGTGGATTTCGTGGTAGATTCGTAGACCTCTGGCTTTATACTTCCGGTGCGAAAGAGCTGAAGTGGGGGAAGTGAATCCGAGGCTCTGTAGTGGAGGTTTTACTCTCCTTTGCTTCTGGATGAGTAGCGTTGGCAGCTGAAAGCTATCAGGTTATTATTCTGTTCTTGCCTTCTCATTCTTTGATTTGAAGTAGTGATTCTACTTTTTGTTTTTAAAAACTGATTCACCAAGTAATACTGGTGTCATGCAGGGTGATGTCCTGTCTTTAGGCACTGGTGTCTCTGGGCAGCCGTGACCCCCCATCTCCTTCGCTGGAATGAGACGAGGACAGCCATAGCCTTGGCCTCTCTTTGGCTTGCTGCGAGGGTACAATGAGATGGTCCACGCGAGACCGTCAGAACCCCGTCTGCCCTTACGCGTGCTGAGCGCGCAGTGAAGTAGCAGCGGTTGTGTTACCACCGTCACCCCTGTAAGGGTCCGCTCTGTAAGAAGCAGTGGGAGTCCTTGAGGTGAAGAACGGTACATTAAAGGTCATGAGATAATTTAAAGAATTAAATAACTTCCTAACATTTTTTAAAATGCTCAGGCACTATGGTTGGCATCAGGAATTCAAATATGGACGAGAAGCTTATAGTCAGTGGTGAACTGGTATACTAGCAGTCATAGTGCTATAAAGGATTAAATAATAGAGTTTGCACTAAGACCTATGAGAAGTGAGAAGAATTTTGCTGGGGAGAGTTGAGAAAACGTTATCACAGGGTCACTGATTGTAGCATTGGGCAGACAGGGAAGCGGAACTGAGATCCAGGCGAAGGGGCCAGCTCCCCTCGAAGTGGCTGGCGGGGCGGGCGTGAGGAAGGCAGAGGCAGCGGTGGAGCTCTGGTGCCAGGTGTTAAAGGGCCCTCTCCACCGTGCTGAGAAAGTGTAATTCATGAAGAACGTCCGAAAGGGGCAGTGCTGTGGTCACCTGTGGGCTTTAATAAAATAGCTGTGGAAGCACAAGATAGTCCTGTGGTAGTCTACAAGGCAGTCGGTTTGCAGGAGAGGGCCCGTGGGGTGGGGCAGGACAGGGTTTGCGCGCGTGCTGCTGCGGCCATGAGGGAGCTGGCGGGCAGGCTGTGGGGCTGAGCGCAGGGTATGCTGCCCTTGGGGCCCGGCTGGGCGGCCGGCGGCTGGGGACGCCTTCCGCACTCGGGCTGTCGTACCTTCAGACTTGGGTGGAAGATGGAAAGTGTTTAATTGTATAAACAGAAGAAAAGTTATAGCAGTTTTATTAGGAATGATGAATTGTAGTTCTAAGTCGCAGTAAATTATTTCTTACATACGACTGGCGGCAAGGTACAAGTTGAAGGATGTCTCTTTTTTTGAAATATATTTAAGTTCAATTCCTGTGTAACACCGTCTTTTTAGGGGTGTAGAACAAATCTTCAGAGAGATTGGGAAACAGGTAACGAACTAAAAATTTCACACAATTCGAAATCTTATATTCCAAATTAACCGAAATTTACTCATCAGGGTGTGAGCAACTTCATGAATGCTAAGTTTCTGAGATAGCCGTGTGCTGAGAGGAATTGTTTTTAAATGTATTTCCTTGGTCTAGGGTCTCCGTCTCTGAAAGCAAGATGTACCGTGCTTCTTTGTGAGTGTTACGTGACTGCACGTACATACTCACCCTGGGTAAATGTGCTTGCACGGTTCCGCACATAAAGAACACGTACATTTCATTTCATCTACCTAGGTCGGCTTCGTTCCGAGGTGATTAAAGAAGTCTTAGTAACACTTGCTGATTTAGTAACCACGTATGATTCCTTGCTCCGGAGGGAAATTGGGTTATGAAAACAGCATGAGTCAGATGATCTCACCCGAACACTGCATAATATCTTCCAGATCTGAATTGTCTTCAGATGGACTCAGCCTGTGTTTGAAATACCAGATGTTATGTGAGCCGCCCCCCACCTTTTCTTTCAAGTATCTGACATGCAATACCCTCTTCTGGCTCAGGAAGGTCACCCGAAATGTTGCCAGCCTATCTGGTTGCTTGAAATTACGAAAATGGAGAAATTGATTCCATTCCCATTTCTTACTCTAAGCCGGGGCACACGGGGTACTTGAAAGCATGGAGCATGGGAACATACATTCAGTTCGTATCGCTTGTCCTTGGGTCTCCTTTAAAAGTCCTGTTTGTTGATGAGTAAGTAGTATTTCAAGATAAATATTACGGAGTCATTTTTCTTTTTTCAGAGGACCTTGACAGGTATTCACAAAGCCTGACTGCCGTTTCTCCGAATATAGTCAGTCCAAAGGACCTGTTTTCTTGGATACTGAAGAAGAAAAATTAATCTGTCATATGCTTGTATTGGTGCTGGCCAGAACATGTTACTAAAATTACACGAGGCAGACAGCTTTGGGACTTGTGCGTTTATGAAAAACATGTGTTTTTAGGCACAAAGCGTTGACTCTTCGGGGAATACCATTCATATTTGCTGGAGAAATGATTATGTGCAACAGAGGTGAATTGTATGACTGACACTTCATTGTTTTTTAATGTCATAGGTGCTCTTTATAGATGGCTCCTCAAAACTGAATTTCCGGGGATTCTGACTTAGAAGGACCACCAATATGTGAACTTTCTCAAACAATCATTTTCCACCAACTGATTAAACTTCGACCAAGCTGAATGAGAAACTGAAGTAAAGTTTCTCTTACACATGATTTGCAATCATAATTGTAGAATATCTAACTATATTTCTTCATTATCTAAATGAATCCCAGAAAAAGAAAACTGGCCTCTCACGTCCCTGACCTGGGCCCTGACACAGATGAGCGGTTTCCCTGCTTCTCTTTCAGTGATCGTCCCACATTCTAGTTCTCTGGTGTTCATAACCACGTGATTCTTCATCTCGTTAATACCGGACACAGCTGATTCTCACAGCGTAACTGTCGCTGCAAAGACGCGAGTCTGAAGTGTCGCTCCAGGTTACCTGGGTCTCTCTCTCTGAGCAGCCAGTTCGCTGCAGGCGGGGAGGAGCTGCTTCTCTGGTTCGAGTCCTCTCCTCCACCCTCTCCCACACAGCCCTGGGCAGATAGCACCGCCTCTATTCTTTTTTGTTACTAAAATTCTGGAGTGCAGGTGACTGGGTCGAAACTGAACTAAGATTTGGATGTCCAAGAATAGTAGCGACGGCCCTCGAGGAGAGGAGGACCCCAGCCACCAGGCGTGCGGCCAGTCCTGCGGGCGGGGAAATGAGGTTCTGAAGAGAACTCTGCACTCCGGGCAACAGGAAGTCCTGGGCGCAGAATGAGGGAGGGCAAGACATTGTTGGAGCCCTTAGGGCAGATGGAATTCCAGGTCCTTGAACTGGCTCTCGTTGGGCTGCCTCAGGTCTTGAGATTTTTCCCAAAAAAGGTCTAAGAATAGGCCTGGAGAAGCTGCCTACAGCTTCTGGCCCCCAAACTCGTTTTATTGCAGCGTGGAATTAATATGTTTTCCTCCGTCCGGTACACGCTTGACTTGTGAGAGGGAGACTAGCCGCTGCCTCAGTTTGGATGGGAATAAAGCAGAACTCTTTCGCACACCCTTTGCAGGCAGCATTTTGACCTCCGTGGGCTGTAACAACTGCATGTCAGGTGGTAACTCAGCCCGGAAATGGGCACATCACCCGGATAGGGCATAGAGTGAGAACCGCACTTTCTGTTGGGGACACGTTGTGCCTTTTTATCCTAGCAGGTGCGTAAAGAGATCACAATGGAGAAGTTTCTCACCCGACAGTGTGGCGTGAGAGAGACGTCCTTGTGCGTGTGTGCCGATGGATTCTGCTTCGCTAGGGCCGGATTTCTGTTCTAACTTGAGACTCGTCCTCTGCCTGGGGTATGTGCACCGTCTCCTTTCTGCTCTCTTCTGGACACAGTGAGGAAGATGCAGTCGTGTGTTTTTAGGAGGAGCACTCTCTCCAGAGGCACAGCCGGGCTGCAGAGACCAGGCATGGAGAGTGAGCTGGCCTTCGGGCCGGGCAGGGTGGAAGAACCCTGGAACCCGCTTCCTGAGCTCTCAAGGTCAGCTGCAGAGCCAGGTTCTCAGGTGGCTGCTCCGCCCGAGGTCCTGACCCAGAGCCCCCCGACCCCTCCGGCTCCCAGGGCTCTCAGGCTCGCGCCCGCTTCCCTGGGCTGCCTCCGCGGGCGCGTGGCTGCCCTCCGGGCCTCCTTACCGGTGTCCTCCCAGCCCGGGGGGTGTGTTAAGCCTCGGGGCCCCAGACTCACCCCGATACTTCAGGAGATTTACGCTCCTCTTGCAGGGCTGGAAAACAAGACTGCTGGCCACGAGGGCCCTCCGCAGCTCCCTCGGCCGCCTCCCTGCCCCTTCGCGGGAGGGGCTCTCTTCCCTCCACCCCGCTGTGTCCGGTTCCTCTCGGCCACCCGGTCACGCTCCTCCTGTCGGTCTCAGTGCACGCTTCCCTGTCCGGCACGCTTGCCCAGCCTTGAGGGCCTCGCCTTCCTAGAGCGGCCTTCAGGGAGGCGTCTGCATTTAAAGCCAGACATCAAATTTTAGGTTACATTTGCTCTTGACTGGTGCAGCCGGGAGCAAATCTCCCCCGTCTGGATTTTATTCTCTTGATCCCTCACCTGAAAGGGCTGCCTAGTCCTGTCCGGAGGGAGGATACATGGAACATTTAGAATAGCATATACTCATGAAATACCAGATCTAGCAATTCTGATAAATAAACTGCTATCGTGAGGATATAGCAAAGTGGGTAGGAAAGAACGAGCTTGCCCCTTTGCAAGGTTGATCTCGTCCGTCAGCAGTGAGTTACAGTAGGGCCTTATACAAAAACCCTGCTGACCAGTCAGGGTTCTAAGGCGGAACTTCAGAGATGCATCAGAAATAGTGATCACATGGTATTGTTCCAGTACGTTTGTGGTATTTTCTTAAACCCAGTGTTATTCATACTGGCAACTCAGACTCGAGCACGGGCCAGAAGTTGAATAGGTAGCCGTTTCATTTAGAGAAAAAAGTAATTTCTAGATGCTATCTAAGCCAGTGCATCTCAGGGTTTTATGTGTATATGCAAGTTCTATGTCAGGAGATAGAATTACAGTGTTCCTTATTGTGCAGTTCATGTAAGAGTTTAGAAGCCATTGATTTAAGCTAAGCTGTGTGGCTGTGTGATGAAGTCTGATTAAAGTAATCTTTTTTTTTTTTTTTTTTTTTTGGTTTTTCTCCGGTACCGGGAACCGAACTCACGACCTTGCGCTTGCCAGGCAGGCGCTTTTTGCAGCTCAGCTAAATCCCCAGCCCCTGATTAAAGTAATCTTAATTTTCACATGGGACTGGAATTTAGCAGGAGATGCGCAGAACATGATAGGAAGCAAATCCATACACCAGGCAAATTAAGGATTAATAACTTTCCTATAAGGGAAAACTGGAATGAGCTGAAAAAGCACATGCTTTCAGATTTGCTCTTCATTTTTACTGTTAACATCTTACTGAGAAAACTCAGTTACACTCCTGATAAAAGAGCAGAAAACTCAACCAGTCTTCCTCTGTCTTTCGTTTTTCTCACTGTATTCTGTGCTGTAAACTGTCAGTGACAAGAAGCAGTTTGATTCTGGGGGAAAAATTTAATGCTGTTGTTAAACACAATTTACAGAAGTTCAACTCCTTTTAGAGTTGGTAATGTAGACATGGTGAAGATGATGAAGCAATGTTGGACTGAACTGTATACATTAGAGGGAATGGTTGCGATGGGGTCTGATGTATAATTAGTGCGAATTCTGTTAAACAAGCTGATGCACCAGCCGGTTTGGGATATGTCGTTATAGTAGAAGGCTGTGGTTACTTTCGTCAGATAAAAAGCAATGGCTTCATTTATTTTTCTTAATTATTATTATTACTACTTTTTGGTACCTGGAGTCGAACTCAGGACCTTGAGCCTGCCCAGCCGGCACTGTGCCGCTGAGCTGTATCCCCGGCCCTCACAGTGGCTTCATTTAAGCTTCAAGGATGATCTTTCAGGGGAAGAGATACAGTATGGTTTGGGTTGCGTAAGGATAATGATAAACAGAATTTGGTAAAATTACCGGGAGTCCATTGAAAAAGATTTGGCCAGCTTGAGCTACTCCTCCAGTGGTAATTAATTTGCCCCGGCCCTAACGTGACATTTAAAATACGGAATAGTCTCTTCACTGGTGGTTTGCTGACGTGCCAGCGCAGAGCCGGGTGCTCCTTGTCATTGAGCAGTTGTGTGGAAGAGCTCGCGTTGCCCTGTACCTGTACTCCCAGCCCACCTGCCTGTTAGGCCGTGTCACAGAGAGTTACCAAGCGTACTTGTTTAATATGGTCAAGAGAAAGAACACTTTACCATAGCAGGAGTAACAGTATAGCCTCCCCACCCCCTTACCTAGGTGTGAGAGCACAAGTCTTGTGGTCAGACAGTCCTGGGTTCAGATCTCTTTTCTGCGTTTTTTTGTTTGGTTTTTTTGGTACCGGGAATCAAACTCTGGTCCTTGAGCTGGCCAGGCGGGCACTGTGCCACTGAGCTAAATCTCCGGCTTCTCTGCCATTTTGCTCTTAGGCAGGATCTTTCACCTCTCCGGGTTTCACATTTTCTCCTTTATAAGCACTGTATGACTTTCGTATGATGCTAGTGCGGAAACAAGGGATGTGCTAGTTCTGGCTTTCAGTAAATGCGTGTCGTTGCTACTGTATTGATCATAATGTAAAATAATGATTTAAATTTTAATTTCTAAACCCTTTCATACATTTCCTTGTTTGCTGCAGACTATATCGCTGAGGGCCAAGCTTCTGTCTGAACTCTGCTTTCTGAGTGTTCCCTGGGCTTATTATAGCCGGGGCATGTAGCGGTCAGAGACATAAATTCCTGACTTCTGGTGACGTCTGCCCCACAGCGCACCTACTGTTCTTTCCTGCGCTTTTGTTTTCGTGATAAAAAGCAATAAGGACATAAAGTATGTTGTGTATGTGCCCGGGGCTGCCATTTACTATCTGGGTGTCACCACTGGCTAAACAGTGTGCTGTTCACAAAAGATTTGTTTGAAAGTTATATCAACAGGAACGGTAAGTGGAATTAAAGGCACGATTTATTGAATTTTTCAGATTTCTGAAAATATAATAATAGATCCATGTTTTTGCTTTAACAGATGGGCCTAGGTCATGAGCAAGGATTTGGAGCCCCCTGTTTAAAATGCAAAGAAAAATGTGAAGGATTTGAACTGCACTTCTGGAGGTAATGTTTTGAAAATTACCGTAGTAATTTACACTCTTCGGCTGTAGTTCTTCAGACAGTGCCTTTGGCAGTACTTCCTCAGACACTGGGATCTCTTAGAAGTTCTCAGGCACAGTTGCTAAGTTGTAGAGCTTATTTTTTAAAAAATGAGTAAGAAATAAAGCTGTCTATCTTCCTATCATTAAATTCGACTGAGCAAATCGGGCCGTAACTACTGTATTTAGAGTTGTTTGATTTATTTGCGATCTTTCTCCTTTTTATGAACCTGAAACATTGAATATGCCTTTTCTAAGTGGCAAACAAGTTGTGGTAATCCTCCAGGACGGCTTATTAATTTAATTATTATTTTTAACAATTGCTAACTTTTTACATCTTGTATTTGCAAGAAATGATAGATACGAATGCTGAATTGAGTATTCATATAGTAGTTACCGGGAAGTAAAGTTTTTGGGTATCTTCAAAATTTCCAGAAGTAAACTTACTACTGAAACACTTCCAAGTACTTGAATTTTTTTGTTAAAAAAAATTTATGGCCAGCATCATGATTTCAGTACAGTGTATGTACCTGTGATACAAGTGATAATAGATCAAAAATGTGAATTTTATATAGATCTTACTTGTATGTTTTTAAAAATATATTTAAAACCAGTATTTGAAATTTGTTCTCATGAAGAGCATAAATATTCTTGGTCAGTAGCTGTACAGACCATCATGGTAGTTTACATGTCTGCTCAAAGTTGGAACCAGCATCTTATTGTTAGAAGGAGAGGATCGATGATATGATAGTAGAATAGCAGTTATTTTTAACAGTGAACCCCGTCTGACAACCGCATTTGTTCTGCACATTTCTACAGAAGACTCTTAGAAAGCATACACAATTGCATCAGCACTGTGGCTTTGTACAACATGAGAACGGATGTAGACTCCTTTAAAAGCTAGCGTATTTAATAAGTCTCAAAAAAAATAAAAGGCGGGTTTGTGTGCTTGTGCAGCTTGCATAAGCCCTGAATTCAAACCCTGACACTGAAAAAAAAAACAAGGGCAAGCGTTGTAATACTGCAGACAGCAGAAACCTGTCCTCCGGGAAATGATACAGTTCTTGACTTTTAGAGAGCTAGAATTTTCCACAGGGTTTGTTTTTTTAATAAATATTTCTTACGCTGTCTTTTCAAGAACATAGTTAGGCAGTGTGTGTAGCATTTCTGAAAAGATAACATCACTAAGCACAGAATATTCCTCGTGGATTAGAATACCATTGTCCCTTAGTATCCAGCCCCTGCAGATCCCAAAATCTATAGATGCTTAAATCTTGTGTAAAATGGGTAACATTTGTGTATGACCTACATGCCGAGGTACGGCTTTAGGTTACTTAAACTAATAATACATTATACGTGCTAGGTAAATAACTGTCACTGTATTGTTTAGACAAGAAGGACAGGGCTGGGGATATAGCTCAGAGGCATAAGCGCCTGCCTGGCAAGCACAAGGTCGTGAGTTCGATCCCTGGTACTGCAAAAAAAAAAAAAAAAGAAAAGAAAAAGAGAAGGACAATTTTCTAAACACCATGAAAGGTTAGTACATACGCCATCACTTTTTTGAGTGCTTTTCCACCTACCTTTGCTGACTGCGTGGAGTAGAACCAGGGATAGCGGACAGAGGCTGGCTGTGCTTCAGCTCTTGTTGTGAGCACCTCTTTCTCCCCGAGTCCTGTGGACTTTGCAGAGGGCTGCAGTGCCCTCTACTGGGCAGAGTTTTTAACTTGACAAGCTCATTCCTTTTCTCTAAAGCAGAAAGTTCATGGTATTTTGTTTGATCTCTTATTATTTTCATACCATTGTATCAGATACATCATTATAATCCATATCATTATAATCAGACATTTTCAGATCAAATAAAAAGTCAGGCAAGAGCTGGTTGCCATGGCATGAAAATCACCCTTTCATTTCAGTTTTATCACACAGACTTACCTAATGTAAACTAGGTGTAGTCTGAGAGTCTCGTAGCTGTAAAGCACTAGGCGCTTGGCCTCCATCCTAGCGTGTGTTGATGTAGTCTGTCCACATTGTATTTCTCAGGAGTTCCGTCGTCTTCCTGACGTGCATCTAGGCGCATTGCTCTTGGTTACAGCCCTGAGTAGTCCCTGGGTTTTTAGCCATAACTGGAAGAACAGAGGCAGATACCTTTGAACACCAGATGCAGCAATACAGTCCTTAAGTAAAATATTCTGTGCTAACTATGAAAAAAGAAAAAGGCTGCAGCACCAGCCTAAGCCCACAGAGCTGGGAGGTGGCGGGGGCTCCTCCCCACGCGGCTTCCTTCTGTCCTTTGGGCGGTTATCCTGACTCCTCCCGGAGCTTCGTGGGCGCATTTAGAAAGTGGAATTAGATTATTCTCTACCTTTTTACCATTCACCCTTCTGTGTAAGATTGTTAATGTCCAGTGTGGGTACTGAACTACACTTCCTGATAGCTTACAAGCTCCCTGTTCGCCCCTGTTGCACAGGAAATAATGCCAGCGGTCAGCAAGTGGCATAGAATCAAGTTAAAAAGCTTCTGCACAGCAGAATAAAGAGACAACCTGCAGAGTAGGGAAGTCTGTACCAGCTGGTCCTCAGACAGAAGACTCATATCTAGAATATATGGTTGTTGGTGGGAGTGTAGACTAGTACAACCACTGTGGAAATCTGTGGAGATTCTTCAGAAAACTTAAACTAGAAATTCATTTGACCCAGGCCATTTCCCTTCTAGGTATCTTCCCAGAAGAATTAAAGACGTCATTTTACAGTGACATATGCGTATCCGTGTTTGTAGTACCACAGTTTATAATACAGTAGCGAACTCCTGTAAGTGGCCTATAGGTGCCTCAGTAGCTAAGGAAATTGTGGCACTTATGTACAGTGGAGTACTACTCTCCCATAAAGAAAGATAAACTTGAGTCACCTGTAGGACAGTGGATGTGCCTTGAGGCTATAATGTTAAAGGAAATAAATGAGATGCAGAAGCTTCAATATCCCATGGTTTCTGTTGTATGAAAAACCCAAAATATAAATAAAGAGCAAAGTAAAAAACATAATAGGAAATAGGGAGGGAGGTCTTTCTCAGACACGAAGGAGATGGAGGGAGGGGAGAGGAAGGGTACGAGGAAGGAGTGGGGACGTCACGGGTCCAGGTCTGGCTCCCATAAGCGGTGAAGCGGTACGCACTGCAGACATGTGCTGATAAGAAATGAAAAGAAAAACCCAGCAGGTCAAGCAATAAAGCAGATGGTTTATTCTACATTTCACAGAATGTGCTCTGGTAACCCTGACCCTGAGAGAGGGCTCTTGGAAAATGGGTTCCCGATCCAGTCTTTGTCTGTTCAAGTCTGGATACTGTAGCCTTTTGGAGACTGAGGAGAAGTATTAGCCGTATAAAGACCGGAAGGAGCCCCGCAGTTAGCGCACCTGTTACGTAATGTGACACCTCTAAATACGTGCTGTGGAACGTAGGTTTGGGAACTTGGATTTAGGTGTTTTCTGACCTGAATGAAGGGATTGAGGTGAAAAACAAAGCCTTCTCAGTCCCGCTGGCCTTGGTCCCTCCGTGGCCTTGGGCGGCCTGAGCATCTGGCCTCTGCCTGCGTTCCAGCCCGCCGCACTGTCCTGCTCCGTGTCCTTCCGTGGGATCTCTGAGCCTCTCTCACGTGTCCTTTATGTGGAAAGAACTTCCCTTCCGCTTCAGAGAAGCAGAAGGCCCCAGCTGAAGCAGTGCTTCCGAGGAGTCTCCCTCGCCCCTCTGTTAGCAGCTTGGCCTGACGGGACAGAGTACCACGGAGCTGGCGGCTTAGACAGTTGTGTTTTCGCTTGATGTTGAAGGCTGGGAGACCCACACCTGTTCGGCTGCGGTGAGGACTCTCTGTCCTAGATTAGACAGCTGCGTCTCACTGTACACGTAGGTGGCTTTCCTGTGTGGGGAGACGTGTCCTCTCTCCTGAGGCCGCAGGCCTGTCGGGTCGGGACCCCACCCCGAGACCTCTGAACCCGTTGCCCCCCAAAGCCCTAGCTGCGTGCGTCGTGCCATCGGGGTGGGGTGTCAGTGTGTGAAGGTGCGATGCGGCTAGCGTGTGTCACCTCTGTCCTCGCTGCACACATCACCAGCTCGGTGGCCGTCCCCCGACGGCGCGCACTTCCGGAAGCCAGGGAGCAGGTGCCCACGCCCGGGCTCCGCCACGCTGCTCCGCGGGGGCCCCTTTCCTGCTGCCCAGGACAGGGCCTGGGAAAAAAGTTTGAAAGATGCGGGGAAATGCTTACCTGGAATCCCTCCTTAGAGTCTCAAAAGGCTTGAAGTGTGGACCAAGGTAGGGTTTACTAGAAGCTCGGAGGAAGACCCCGCTTCCAGGCTCACTCCTGTTAGCAGAATTAGACTTTGTGCTTTAGGGCTGACGTCCCAGCGTTCTCCTTGGCTCTGAGCTGTGAGAAGCTGCTCAGATTCCTTACCTCGGCCCCTTCCACCTTCAGAGCCAGCAGTAGGACTTAGAGTCTCTTCTTACTTCTCCTCTCTCTGGATCTGCTACGCGCCCAGAGAAAAGGCATTGCTCTGCAGGGGTTTCAGTGACTGTACTGAGCACCTCTGGGTAATCTCCCACTCCCCGTGTAAAGAAACATGGGCATAGTACCAGGGACAAAGGTGTTAGGAACATGATGGAATTCTGCTGCTGCAGCACTCTCTGTGCCTGCTTGTCCGTGATCCCCCGTCCGCATTTTATACGCGAGAACTCCCCGGAGTCACAGCTTACGTTTGGACGGCATGAATCTGAATCCACAGCTTGGTACAGCCTGCTAATGGCACCCTCCTACACGGCAGATTAGAGAGTAGACGGCATAGTTCACGTTTACGGCCAGGAAACCGGGAGATGCACCGGAGTCTTCTCGTGAAGTGTGGTTTCGGTGACAGACATGTTGTGGACAGAGGGCCCTCCGCCCTGGGCCCTCCCCTCCTCCAGCATGCCACGGCGGCACAGGAGCGGAGGGAGACAAGAGCCCGAGGAAGCCCATTCCTGCCCAGCCAGAGCCGCTGTGTGCTGCACACACTTCCGGAAGTGTAGTGACAGACGTGTGACGTGTCTAGCACAGACCCAAAGCCTCAAGGAGTTACAGCCAGTTGCTTCATTACAGTTCAGTAATCTCATTACAGTCGCGGAACGTTAGTGCAAGTGACGTCATTGCTGTTCTGTCTTACCTGTGTTAAGTCTGTCCAATAAAACTGTTGCATTTTACAAAAAAAAGTGTTGATTAAATCTCTTCAGACTTTGCACTCAGTTTAGAGCTGGCTGAAAACGAGAAGTCCTCTACCATAAATGGAGTGATACTTGCGTTGGATCCCGTAGCAGAGGCCCACCCTCCAGTCCGTGTGTGTGCAGCTCTGTTCCAGAAGGGCACCTTCCAGCCCTTTAAGTTACGTTTTGTAGCAGGGCCGCGATCTTGCCTGTAAATCACCGAGAGTGTTGGCAGCGTGGCGAGGCCTCCACTGTCTGTGACCTGCTGTGAAAAATAGTAGTGATACAGAGGGAAACTGAAGGATGGGTCTGGACTGCTTTCCGCTTGGAACCGTAAATCTCATTTTTCCGGGCGGTGCTTTTGGTGGTTTGGTTCTCTCTCCCCCGATGGACTCCTTGTTCAGAGTGTAGAGTTTTGGCTTGTCGTGCGTAACATTGTTTCCATATGTGTGTGTGGTAAGTTATTTTTGTACAAGTAACTTCTTACTACACCCACATCTCAGAGCTCCCCTGTGTACCTCTACATCTTAAGACTTTTAATGAAATGAACTTAATTCTGAATGCCTTCCCCTGCTTTTCCCCCACATGCAAGACACTGTAGTCTAAAAGCGCAAGAAAGGCCTTTTCTTACAAACTGTGTAAGGGGAAGTAGCCTCGGTTCCTGTGGCTCCCAGGGGTCTTGGGCTGGCGCTTTGCACCGTGGCAGGGCGCTGCGGTGCGGGGGGGCTGGGAGAGATGGGACCCACCCTTCCAGCTGCTTTGGTGAGGACAATGCCAGCCGGCGGGACCCACTCGGGCTCAGTGAGGACGCGTGGTTACACTGCAGTGTGGGTTTAAAATGGGTAACGAATCAGCCCCGGGTTCTCCCTGCTTAGAGAACTGATAATCAGGCTTAGTCTGACTCTCAGCTGCTGCTTTTTCCCTCGTCGCTGCTGCGGTCGTGGCGTTGTTTTAATCTGATTTTATTTGCTTAGTGAAAGTACGCTTAATGGGGGAAGGGGAGGAAAGCAAAACAGGCGTCCTCAGGATGCGAGTCCTGCCTTGAGTGGCCAGGTACGGAGATGGGTCCGAGGTGGTGGGTGGGTACACGCCTTTCCATGGGGCGCCTGCACAGTAGATGCACGTTATCTCACCATGTTGCAGCTAGTTCATGCTCAGAAACCAGAAGGCTTTGTTTTCTTCACTGTCTTTTACTGTTACTTTATCAAGTTCTAAAACCCAGCTCCTTACTTTGCATCAGACATGTTGTAGTGAAGTAGGTCATGGTCACGAACGCTCCCAGGTCCCGCATTCACCGCGCGTCCTCCATCCTTCAGGCAGTCACTTTGCTCCTTGGCAGGAGGCATGCCGAAGTCCACGGCCACAGCGGTCTGAGTCCGAGCTCAGCTCCCACCTCACCGCCTTCCTCGTCAGGAAAGGGTCCCTTAAATGGGATCCAAAAGCAGTGTGACAGTTCCATAAATATTTTCCTGGTTTTTGGTAACTGAGAAACAACAGTGATGAAAGTAGAACTGTGCTCCTTTCCACCAGATGGGAGTGTGAGATAACCCGACGTAAGAAAGAATCCTTTCTAGCGCTACTAAGATACGCTTACTCAACAAAATTTTACCAAATAAAGATTTCTGACCAATGTGTGCACAAGGAAAGGAATTCGCCTTTCTGCCCTCGTGTCTGTCCCCGTACACGTCCTGCTACCGTGTCTCTCTCCCTCTCTCTCAATAAGTCAGACCTCATATTTGTTTTTCGTACCTCTTGCCTTATTTTTTGTTGGGGTTGACACAAAATACTCCATTTTTATTTTGACAACTTACACATTACACATAGAGATTCAGTTATAGGATGAAACAGAAGCTTTACAGGGATCCTCTTCCTGAATCATTTTTGGATCAGTGGTTTATCAGAGAATCTGAAGATTGCGATCTTCTCCCTAGAAGGGCAGACCCTTGTACAAATAAGACAATTTTGCATACAGTATTAAAATGTTTTTTACTGATCTTCAGATATGCAACCAAATGCCCACTGCTTGCAGCCGTTTTCCCAGGTTACACTCCAGCTGAGGTAAAAGGGCAAATGCGTATTAGAAAGCAAGTGAGAACTCCGTAAACGCAGAAGCAGATTTGAGATAAAGGACAGACATCAGGGTGATCAACAGGAATATGAATAATCACAGCTAATAGTGATAAAGAACGTGGCATGTGCCAAGCTGTGTATGCTCACTCCTTTGACACCACAAACACATGACGTAGGTGCTCCCGTCACCCTGCAGTTCAGAAGAGCTTATCTCCAGGTCAGGACGGAGAACCCAGCGGATGTGCACGAACCTTGGTTACCAAGGAAACCAAGCAGTGTTTCCGCTGGGTGGTCAGGCTCAGGTTTATGCTCTGAGCCACTGAATTTCCTTCAGAAAGATGAAAGACCACCGCAAGGGAGAGGCACTGCCCTTGGGCAGTGCTGTGCTTAACTCGTGATCTAATATTTGAATTTGAATTCATACACTGAAGAAAGGTTTAAGAAAACTCAGGGCACAAAAATACATATAATTATCTGTTGGTTTGTTACTTGACAAAGAGATTAATTTCTGGTTTTAGATGTTGGTTTTTAAGTTTAGACAAGGTGTTACGGAGTTACCCAGCCTGGCCTCCTCCCTCAGCCTTCCAAGTCGCTGGGTTTATAGGCCTGTCCTGCCACACCGGGAAAAGCTCCTCGTAATGCTAGTAAGTTGCCTTTCTGTGTGGCCAACCATAGCAGCTGTGAGTAACGGTTCAGTTTCTTCCTTTCTGATGAATCCTTACGATTCCTGTTCTTAAATTTTTCTCACTGCTCTGAACAGTACCTTCAGGATGATATGAACAGAATTAGATATATCAAGTTACCTTCTTGTTTCCCATCGTAAAATTAATCCACTGAGTTTAAAGTTGACCCAGTGTTCGATTTTTGTTTTGTTTTGTTTTTTCCCAAAACTCTGGAATGCTGCTAGTTCTTTCTGAAGTTACTAAACAAACTGTTAACGTGAGAGGTGTTGAAATGTGTCCAGCGCCATTTCTGCGTGTAATGAAAAGCAAACATTCACTTTATTAGTTTCTGCTCTTACTCTTATTTTCCTTCCCGGTACTTTAGGGTAATTCTGCTTTTTCCTACCTTCCTGAGTTGAATACTTCTCTTCATAATTTTCAGTTTGAGCATTTAAGCCATAAAGTTCTTCTGTTAGTTCCCTCGGTGTTTTAGCGTGCGGGTTTAACCTAGTACGGTCTGATGTTAGTTTACGCCGTTAGTGCTTCCTGAGCGATGTGCGGCCTTTAAAACACGCATGCCTGCTGTCCTGTATTGCAGATCCAGCTTAGATTTCTGCTCCCGCGGCCTTCCCGCTTCTCTGTCTTTCTGCGTCACCTTTCCCAGCCTCTGGCCGCTGCCGTGAGCCTCACCAGGCCTCGCCGCTCTCCGTGGGAGGTGAGGGTGGTGTACCTTCTCTGTTGGGCCCTGACTCCCCGCTGTTTTTCCCCCAGGCTGATTGCTAACCCTAGACTTGCATATCCTACTGCCTCCTTGGTGGTTTTGCCTGGCCTCATAGCATTTCAAATGTGTCGGTAAAGGCTCGTCAACCTGCCCTGTCCCTTAGCTCCAGGCTGGCTGTCTTTTGTATTAATTACTTAGTGCAAGAGACATCCCTCCAGCGTACTGCCTAATCCTCAAACCCGTGTTCATTTTTTTAAGAACCCAACATTGCATCCAAATGAGCCACGAGGTAAAGTAATTCCTGTATTCAAGGATAGCTAAAATCTTTCTTTTCATCATTACTGGTGAAACCTTAGTCCAGGCTATAACGCATCTACCTGGACCACAGCAGTGACCGTCTAACGTGGAAATTGCCTTTATGAAATAGCCACAGCGTCCCTGTTACTAAGAAGCGTCCCGTTGTGAATTAAAGGCACAGTTAACGTGTTAGGTCTCCTTGCTTCCAGATGTGTCCCACACTCCATCCCTCCTCCACGGGGCGGGGTGTGAGGTACTTAACATTGCAGATCTGACCGTGTCATTGGCCCTGCCCTGCCTCCTGACGACTCCTGTGCTGCAGACCGAATTCCACAGTGTGTCCTCTTAGGTCTCCGCACAGTCGCGTGCCGCCTTCCTCTCCAGCTTTTGATCGTCCCATTTGTTTTCCTCTTTACAGTCCTGCCGGTCTTTGCTGGTTCCCTGAGGAGCAATCTTGTCCCTAAGTCAGGGCCCCTGCGGAGAACTGCTTTTTCTACCCGCAGCTTGCGAGGCTTTGCTTCTCCCTTTGCTGTTCTCCGTGAACAACATGCACTGCGTTTTCCACATCCTAAACCTAAACATCACTTGCATATGGGCGCGTTTTCTCCCCAGGGTCAAGTGAGAACTGCTCGCCGTCGGGGTGGTCCTAGAAGGCTGATGATGGGGCCCGTTTGCTCCACTGCTGCCCTGGTATAAAGCACATTGCTTGGCACGTGGGCATACGTGTAGGTTCTGTGAATGAATGTGCGACTTCCTGTGGAGCTGGTCCTGGACAGATTGGGTTAGGGTGATGCCCCTGCTGTGATGGCAGACGCTTTTGTTCACCTGTCTTTTTATACGTAGTAGAGGACGTGGTAGGTGGTAAGCAAGGGAGGAAAAAAATGAAGGAAGGAAAGGGGAGGAAAAAGAAGCAGAGAAGGGGACAGCAGGGGAAGGGGAAGGAACAGGAATGGGAAATGGAATGGAAAGGAAGTGAGAAAGTTGGTCTCTGGATGGGAAAAGTGATGCCAGGCCCCAGTCTGTCACTGTAAAATTTTCTGGGTGGGAGAGGCAGTGGAACACTAACATGCAATAAGATATAAAGCCCTTGCCGTGATAGCTTTTTGGGGATCTATGTACTGGTTTTGGTGAAAGAATGAGTAACCCCGGAAGGGTTCGTTTCAGACATGCCCCCTTGAGCATGTGCTTTTTAATCATACCAGGAGTCCTACAAGGAAAAGGTCTATTTGTGTATTTCCTTCTTGCTTACATTTGTGGGTACGCGTCCCTCCCCCACCGAGGCGGCCTTTGCAGTCCACTGTATACGTTTAAAAGTACTTTGTGAACTGCGCACGTGGGCATACACTTACTACCAATTGGGTGGTTAACCGTCTCCCACTTACGCTTCCTAAATTATAGAAAAATATGTCGCAACTGCAAGTGCGGCCAAGAAGAGCATGACGTCCTCCTGAGCAGCGAAGAGGACCGGAAAGTGGGGAGGCTGTTCCAGGACACCAAGTACACCACCCTGCTCGCAAAGCTGAAGTCCGACGGGATCCCCACGTACAAGCGCAACGTTATGATTCTCACCAACCCCGTCGCTGCCAAGAAGGACGTCTCCATCAACACCGTCACCTACGAGTGGGCCCCTCCTGTGCAGAACCAGGCCCTGGTAAATGGGCGGGGGCAGGCGTCTCTTCATCCCGGACGTGCATTCGGGACAGTTCCTTGCGTGGCGCGGCTCGCAGCCACCCTGCGTGTGTTTGGGCTGGGAGATCCCGCGACCTTGACCCTGCCTCCCATCACAGTCTTTTGAACTGTAAAGACTAGAAAACACCTCACAGAATTTTTCTGACTACACGAGGTTGCAGGGACTGCTCTGACATGCTTAATAATCACACGAAAATGGCATGTTTTAAATCAAGCTAGTAACCCCTCATTTTCTCCCAGGAGGATTTCTCTTAAAGTGGCAGAGAATATTTAAGGAATAGAATTTCTGCCGTTGTTTGCTGAACAAAAATGTTAATTTAAACATTTTGCTTTTTTACTGTATAAGGCAAAAAATTCAAGCTTGTGTTGAGCCCCTTCCACTGTTAGGGTAACTAGGTGAAGCATTTAGAAGTCTTCGAGAAAGATTAGGTAGGTCGTTCAAGTGAGTCTTGTATCATTTTCCGTACGGTGAAAGTGCTGCGGGTCCATAGGCCATTGTAACCGTGTCTGCCTAAGAATTTACCTTGTCTTTCAATCATATGTTTGTTGACTTAGCACAAGTAAATAGAAGTATTAAAATCTTTTTATAAACTGAAAAAATTAATTTCATCATGAACAAAGCTTTTATTACCTACCTCCCTCCATTAGTATACCAATTTCTAATGTGTGAACGTCTCAGGGTATTTACAGCATGCAAATGAATTGCTGCTAACAGCTAAAATGCACCTTTCTCGTAAGTAGCCTGCTTGTGACGTGTGTTACAAGGCCGCGGTGCCTGGTGGCCAGCGCGCCTCGCCTGACGGTGGCCTCTCTGCTGCAGGCCAGGCAGTACATGCAGATGCTGCCCAGGGAGAAGCAGCCCGTGGCAGGCTCGGAGGGAGCGCAGTACCGCAAGAAGCAGCTGGCTAAGCAGCTCCCGGCGCACGACCAGGACCCGTCCAAGTGCCACGAGCTGTCGCCCAAAGAGGTGAAGGAGATGGAGCAGTTCGTGAAGAAATACAAGAGCGAGGCCCTGGGAGTCGGAGACGTCAAACTTCCCTGTGAGGTGGACACCCAAGGTCCCCACAAAGCGCACCTCCCTGGAGGGGACAGAAGCACCCCAGCAGCGGCGGGGGCCGTGGAGGACAAATCTGCAGAGCACAGACAGTCCCAATATGTGAGTAGAGCTGTCAGTTTTTATTTTTGTGGTACCTGGCACTGAACTCACGCTGGCCAGGCTGTGCCACGGAGCCCTGTGCCCGCTGGCGTACTAGTCTGGAGTCTCCTTCCTGCCCTAACTTTCCCGGCGACTGCTTGTCTCGGCCTATAAACGAGTAATACGTGCTTAGGTTAGTTCAGTGTCGCTTGTGACTCTGGAATTCAGTCGCGCCTTGTGTGGCCGCGTTGGCAGCACCTTGGTGTGTGTGTTTCTCCGAGGGGGAGGCTGGAGTCCTTCTCCAGGGCTCGCGGGGTGGACCCTTGCAACACAGATGAGCAGGCCCGGGAAGGAAACCCACTGATGTGTTCTCCTTGTTCCAGTGAGCGCCTCAGCCGTTCGTTCCGCGCTGGAGAACAGTTACTAATAAGCTCTGAAATAGGCCTTTTTGCAAGAACTCATGTAAAATTCAGGTGAAAGTTGCTACCTCCATCATGACTTCACTTCAGGAAACAGTAGGCTGGAAGAAGTGGGCTTGCGCGGCTCAGGAAAGCTAGGGGAGCCCGCGTGCCAGAGCGTCAGTGGCGTCGCCCCTGGGCGGGCAGGTCAGGGACGCAGCCCGGCACGCTGTTGCTCTGCACTGCCGCGAGAACGGCCTCCCTGACCGCACTGTCTGGACGCTTCCCTTTCAGTCCTGCTACGGCTGCGCCCTGGGAATGAAGGAGGGGGACCCGGCCATCTACGCGGAGCGGGCCGGCTACAGCAAGCTGTGGCACCCGGCGTGTTTCGTCTGCAGCTGCTGCGGGGAGCTCCTGGTCGACATGATTTACTTCTGGAAGAACGGGAAGCTGTTCTGCGGCAGGCACTACTGTGACAGCGAGAAGCCCCGCTGTGCTGGCTGTGACGAGGTTTGTCCGTGGGGCCGCCCGGCGCGGCTCCCCGTCCTTCTGGGCAGCCCCTCACCCAGGGCAGCAGGAGTGGACTGAGCACTAGTTGTTCGTCTCCATCCAGGGAAGGTTAATGAGACGAACTTAGGATTTCATTCGCTCTAGATGTTAGCTGTGCTGACAGTGAGGGGCTGAGCAGGTACCAAACGCTGATTCGTGCTAAACGGCAACAAATTCAAGCTTAATGTTCATTTGCAGACCTTAAGCCCCAGGAAGGTGTCTAATCCACCTGTAGTCTACGTGCCTGTCTAAACAGCCTGACTTCGTCATCTGTAGCACAGTGAGAAGTGCCTGATGCGTGTTGTTCTTGCCCTTTCCCAGCTGATATTTAGCAATGAGTACACTCAGGCGGAAAACCAGAACTGGCACCTGAAGCACTTCTGCTGCTTTGACTGTGACTGCGTCCTCGCCGGGGCCGTGTACGTGATGGTCGAGGAGAGGCCGGTGTGCAAGCCCTGCTACGTGAAGAACCATGCTGTGGTGAGCCGCGCGGGGAGACGCGCCTGCCTGGGCCTGCTCTGTGATCTGAGCTTGCGCCTCCTTTCATTCCTGCAGATGAGCGGCAGGAAGCACGGCTCACGCGGGAAGCATTAGCGCCGGCGCAGGGTTAAAGTCCGCGTAACTAAAGCACAGCACGTGCGTTGACCGCAAGCCCCTCCAGGTGGCCCGCTCTGCTTGTGTGTGCAGGAGGGATTATAAGTGCTGCGGAGAGTAAAACTGTCACTTTTTTAAAAAACCCTTAATGGGAAGGAAATTTATTTTCATGAGTACAGATCAGACTCCGTTGAAGTGTTGCTGGGGGTGACTCATGTCTTCAGCCGCGTGTGAGCGTGTGGGGTTTCTCTTCACGGTACTGGGCCACCCGTTAGGACTTCGTTTATGTGAGTGTGTGGTTTCTCCGGCATCTGCTGTCCTAGCTGCTAGGGCATGATGGCCCGTGCATAGGTGATGTTGATAACGGGTAAAAGGCTGACCGGGTGTGGTAGGGCTTACCAGCCAGAAATGCAGGAAGGGCAGCCCTCTGCTGTTCGTTTGGACTCTCACGTAAACAAGACTCCCTGGTAAGGAAGAAAAACATGTATTTATGTGGAGCTATGAGTATGGAGCTATGAAAATGAGCAGTAAGTTTTGACACTAGTGCCTGTTCTCACCTAACCTTCTCCAGATGCAGACCTTCACTTATTTCCTTCCTTCCTTTTTCTTTCTTTCTTTCTTTTGGACTTTTTGAGACAGAGTCTCACTATGCAGTTTGGACTGGCTTTGAGCTCACTTTGTAGCCCAGGCTGGTCTCAAATTTGCAGTGATCCTCCTGCCTCAGCCTCCTGAGTGCTGGGATTACAGGCGTGTGCCACCGTGCCCGGCTAGTCCTTCATTTTCTAACAGCTCTTTCTCATCAGACTGTCTCAGGCCCTCCCAGTTACAGCCGTCCTATTTCAGACTTCCGTCCTTGTCAGTTTAATTACAGCAGTGATCTCAGACCCGCTCCCCACCCCTTCTGTTACTCATCTTGCTACCAAAAGCCGCCTTCCGCAGTGATGGGCGATGATCTTCCTAACGCAGGTCTGGTCCCTTCCTGCCTTCCCTATCACTTGGAGTATTTTCTAACCTAGCTTACGCATTTCCACACATCACCTGCTTTTTGTACTTTATGCGCTGTCGTCTTGCCCACCCTAACCAGTTTTTCTGACACATCGCCTGTTCCTTGTGTAACCTGGCTGTTCTGCACGTTCCTCCAGACTAAATTCAGGCCTCACCTTTTTCTGAGCCCTTTCCTGATTGCCTGCTCCCAAGCTCCACTTCTCTGTCTGCCTGGGTCTCCATGTCCCGAGGGGCAGTGCGTGCGTGTGGGGCGGTGTCCCTAACCTGTCTCCATTACGAGGCCGTGTGAGCGGCTGGAGTGGAGTGTGCGCGTTTTCCCCCCATCTGCGGTGTCTAATGTTAGGGAACGTCTGGGTAGCTCCCGTGTTTTCCCATGTTTCTCATTCAGTTTAGGGTCATTATGGACTCTGCTTTTACCAGGAAAAAGATATTCCGTTGTTCTGTGGCTTATTTAGCTAGAATCATCTTCTGTAAATGTTGTTGCAGCTGTTTATGGAAGAAAGACACCGTCATACGTATTTTTGTACGATGTTGTGTTAGCTTCCACTGCTGTGACAGTAAGTGACCTGAATCCACACAGAGCAGTGGTGGCAGGCCGGTGGCACGTGTGCCCCAGCGAGCATGGCGAGCCCCTCCGCGATGATGTCACGAGTGTGCGTGTCGTTCTTCCTACACTCAAACCTCAGTCTCGCGGCTTAATCCAGGGTCGGCACTTCGTGACACATGAGCAGGCGTGGGCTGCAGCTCGCGCGCTCGGTCTCCAGCGGGTTCGCCCTCGCTGACACGGGAAGAGAGGGTTGTTGGTACTCACAGCCGCAGCCTGGGTCGGGCCCGCGCTGAAGCAGAGCCGTGGTGGCAGACGGGCACTGCGGAGGGCAGCGCTCCCCTCGGGACAGCGGCGAGCTGAGGCCGTGCGTGAGCCACAGAGCCGCGCCTCCGCACCCCGCTTCCTTCCTGAGACCTCCTCGTCATTACTGAGTTCATCCACTGATGAAGTCAGAGGCTTCACGACCCCACCCTGCCCAAGGCCCGTCAGGTGGCCCCAGGGGCCGTGTTAGATCTGAGCCATATTTCACCCCTGCCGAGGGCCAGAGGTCACCTCATAAGGCAGGGCGCACTCAGTCCATCGCCAGAAGTCGCCGAGGTCTGAGCAGTTCCTGCGTTGCTCAGGAGTCCCACCCAAAGTCTCCCCCACAGCTCCAGGCAGACTCTCGTTGTGAGCTCCCTTGGAACAGAAAGCACTTCCGGACTTCCCACACACACGCAGGTGCCGATGTGTGCGGGGAAACACTCCCCCTGCGGGAGGGAGCAGCGAGCAAAGAGCGAAGGGAGCGGGCCAGGCAAGACCCAGGCCCGCCAGGCAGACACTCAGTCCTACAGCTCGGGTCCGGCATTCGGGCAGCCCCCGGCCTGACTGAGCTCCAGAAGGCCGTCCCGACAGCCTGGCCTCCTGCAGCCGGCATGGCCACGCTTGGGCTGGCTCGGCTCGCTGCCTTGTTTTCCTTGGCTCACGTCCCCGTTCCTGGCATTGCCAAGTTGCTGGGGTCTGCAGTGTAGCTGCTGCTTCACTCCTACAACTACATGCAGGGCCGTCTCAAAGGCCCCCGCAAGGGCTCTGACCCTGCACGGTGTCGGGCCTCCCAGGCTTCCCTGTGGAGTCGGTGGAGACCTCTGCGACCCCGTCACTCTAAGTGCTGCTTGCCTACAACGCCAGCAGCATGTGCATGCCGCAGTTGCTGCCAGCACCGGCAGTACAGGCCTCTCCAGAGCGCAGCTGCAGTGGCCGCTGACTGCGTGGCCAGGGCAGCGTCGTGAGCCGGCTCCCGGGTGGCCCTGTCCGGGCGAGCTTCCCACGCCGCTCTCTTCCCAGAGCGGTGTCCTTCCCAGGGGTTTGTGCGTGGAGCCCGCCAGCCTGTGAGTAGAGTGTCTGGCAGCCGCTGAGGCCCTCTCCAGGCCTTTCTGTTGTCGCAGTACCAAGTACTTCGGCTTATTTTCAGTGGTGCCGATCTCTTCAGCCGCTGCAGTGACTTTGCTGGTCAAGCAGCAGGTTTCCCTATCTTTCCGCCCTGCTTTTTGCTCCCAGTTCTCACTGTGAACTTCCGGTAGTACCCCTGCCGCTGCCTGAGGCCTGCACCACCGATTACCTCCCCCGGGGTAAGTAGTGGATCACTTTAAGTGCAGCCTCCCATGATGGTTCAGGGCGTGGACAAAATGTAGACAAGCTCTTTGCTAGAAGGTGGCACCTCCTTCCCACGTGAAGTCGCATGAGCAGTCTTCACCGTTAGCGTTCCTGTAGGCCTTCTGGTTCTCTGAGCCGCCACCAGGGTTGCTTACTGCACTCCACTTACAACTTTCTAGAGCTTTCCTGCTCCCCGCCAAACCTCTCCGAAGCCCTCCCACAAGTGAGTTCCGCAGACCACTGAGACCCCGGGTTTCCGGTCAGGTACAGTCAGACCGTGAGCAGTGTGTAGTCGCAGGCAGTCCCCCTTCTTGCACCGACGTCTGTGTTAGCCTCTGTCACTTGGGTAACACCGGACATCAGTCACCGTCATCGTTCCGGGCGTTTCAGTGCTGGTGAGCTGGCTTCGCAGCGTTTAGGCCCGTAGCAAGGCAGAAGCACGGTGGGCAGGCATTGCGGGGAGCTCCTGCTCTCTTGGCGGCCAGGAGGCGGATGAGAAGGACCCGTGCAGGCGGGGCCAGAGCCGAGGGCGTCCCCAAGATCTCCCCTGGACCTGCTTCCTCAGGCTGCGCCTTGTGTGTCCATCACCTCCCGCAGGGGCAGGCACATGGTCATCAGTTAGAGGCCCGTGAAGCGGCCATTTCCCGAAGGGCGCCAGCTGGCCTTGGGGGACATCCAGGCCGTAACAGACGTGCAGCCCTGTTCTCGAGGACTAGAAGGGAGCTCTGTGAAACCAAGGCGATTTTTCTGCCTTTTTCTGCTGTATTCCTGCCGTTGGAACAGCATAGTAGGTGATTAATACGTATTTATTAAAGAAAGGTTTAAACAGGTGGAACCGCTTTACTCAGCTGGTACAAGCTCCTCTCTGTTGCACTGTGTCTAATCCACAGGAGATAACCACACAGATTTTTGTAATAAAAGAATTCCCAAATGACTTACTTTTATATGTAGCATCATTTCCTTCAGAAGAGTCACCTTCTCGGTAAGGTAGTACCGTTGGGCTTGGTCTAACGTTGGAATATGTGTGTCTGCCCCTCTCCCTAGCAAACCTGGGTGATGGCAGACCCCGCGCGTGCAGGTAACACGTGGTGTAAAATCTCGAAGCTTACCTAGTTCAGAACATGGATCTGCTTAAATCCTCTCATCTTAAGAAAAGAGGGAAAAGAGAAATTATTTTTAGGTATGAACACACGTGCTCAACTCAGAACAGGGCTTTTCTGAGATAAAAATTAACTGGGCGGAGGAAAGTGGGACGCCCCTTCAGTTTGGCTCCGCATGATTACTGCAGTTCCAGGGCCGCCCCAAGATCGCTGGAGGAGGTCTCACAGGGCCACCCGCCAGAGGAGGCGGCCACGGTGGCCACCCCGCACTCGCCCGAGAGGAGGAGCGATCGGAGGAAGTACCGTTAAAGGCGGGAGGGGCGGGGACGGGAAGTCTAGCGTGCGCAGGAAGCGTGTGCAGTGGCCAGGCCTGTGCGCAGCGTGGCGGCTGTCATGTGTTAGGAGTAGGGAGCTGGAGGCTTCTGGAACTGCAGAGCGGGGCAGAGGTGAGTGGCAGTGAAATCGGCAGTACAAGTCAGCGTCGGGACCTTACGTTCTGTCGGTGGCGTGCTCGTCAGTTGTTCCCTAGCTTTCTTTATTCCACGTGTAATTGAACAGTTACCTGTTCTTTTCTCCGCGAATTGAGAATAAAGTATATGCTTCTTAATCATAGGAAGGTCCACAAACAGTATTACAGGAGTGAGAAAAGGAAGGTAGATTATGGTCTGCAAGCAAGGGCATGGAACGTCAGTGTGAAATGCTTTTGTCTCATTCGAGATCGGGCGCGTTCAGGGTGGGATGGCCTTAGACGCTTCTGTTTCCTTCAGACGAGGTTTAAAAGTTTCATAGGAAATGTACAAAACTAAAAATTTGAAATGAGTTGTAAAGCTGTAGAAAATAAATGCAAATGTGGTTTATACGATGCAGCTGCCAGTTAGGAGTGTGCTTGTAATTATATCGGTTTTTGTTGTATGCAGGAAAATCTGTCAGTCATCCAAGAAAACATGGCTGTTGTTCCCTGTGGAAGGCTGAGTTCATGTACTTTTAGATTACCGAGCTGTACTGCCATTTCTGTGCTTAGAAGCAGTGTAGCTCTAGAAATACCGTAAGTACGTTGTAGCTCCGCAGCGGACGTGTGTAGCAGGGCCTCGCTGCCCGCCCTGACCTGGTTTGCCTACTGCGTAGCAGCCACACTGAAGGGTTTTCGCCTGAGACGGCTCAGGATGAACGATCCCGTCCGCCTACCGCTCCCCGCTCGGTAGTGTCTGAAACTGACAGTAACAAACTGCTTGCGTAAGATTAGCCGCTGTCATCTTACACTGACTCACCTTGATTTCTGCACTTGTTATAAAGTAGTTGAGGACCAGAGTTTCACATCCATTTAGCACTTTATATAAGCAGAAAAGCGTCTGGGACTAGTCTGTGCTTCAGGAGTTTCAGTGGGTTGGTTTTCTCTTTCCTGCTGTAACACAGAAGAGTATTACGTTATACATACACGCTCAGTTAAAGCAGTGTGTGCATCATGTGTGCATCTGAGTGTAACACACACTGGCAGGGAGTTGAGTATTAACGTTGTACAGTATTAGATCATACATAAATTATGACTGATCTTACGACAGGACAGAAGCCAGTTAACTACAAGTTACATTTTTAGTGCAAACTCATTATTCTCAAACACTGTCAGTGTTTTTAATTGAGTCCTTAATTACTTTGAACATGATTTTAATTTATACTGTCTAGAAATTAGTGATGTTAATAATCTCACGTGTCATACGTAAGACAGATTACCACTTCAAAGCTTTAATGAGGGAGGAAGAATCACCTAATAAACTTCTTTATAATTACTAATACGCCAGTTAGTGGAATATGCTGAAAGCAGATGTACTGCTTTGCACTTTGGCTTCAGGACTTCTTTAGATTGCCTGTTCGGTCTCTGCCTGCTGCTTTGCAGTGTGTGGCGTATAGATGAACTAGACATCTCTTTCAGTATGTGTGTCTTGGAGGTTGTCGTGATTTAATTTACCGTCTGAAGACGCCTGTTCATTTCGCCTCCCGGTGGAAATGCTCCCGCACTGTTTGATCTCACACCCTTTCTCTCACCCGTACTGTTCCCGGGCAGGTGTGCCAGGGGTGCCACAACGCCATCGACCCGGAGGTGCAGCGCGTGACCTACAACGGCTTCAGCTGGCACGCGTCCACGGAGTGCTTCCTGTGCTCCTGCTGCAGCAGGTGCCTCATCGGGCAGAAGTTCGTGCCCGTGGAGGGGATGGTCTTCTGCTCGGTGGAGTGCAAGAAGATGATGTCCTAGGAGAGCACCGGGCGGTCTGGGCCGCCGCTGCAGAGTGTCCGCGTTTCTACTGTAAAATGCCATTGGAAGAAGATGAAAAGAAAGAGTACTATAGAGGCAAGCAGAAGATTGTATTTTCCTCATCAGATTTTTCTGTCTTAACTTCAAAAATGTTCATTAAACATTTGATTTTAAAAATGGTGATGACCCCTAGCTTTCCTCTGCTTCCTAAATGTGAAGTCTTTGAATTGGAAGCTTGAGTTTAATTAATCTTCATATCCCTATACCACTGGTGCCAAAAACTATGTATATAAAACAAAGTTAGTGTCTTGGATGGAAAGATGAACTTTTCTGATTTTACATTCCTCTTTCTCCTTCGTGTGTAAAACCAGACCTGGCCTAAGGCCGAGGCTTTACGGGTATTGCTTGGCCGTGCTCCGGAGCTTCGTAGTGCACGTGAGCGCAGCTCGTGGGTGCGCAGTGAGCTAGCGCAGCGCAGCACCTGGAGCGGACTTAACGCCCGCGCGCTCACGGTCCGGACTTAGGCGCGGGGGCGTCGCCTCCTTGCGTTTCTCTGCGGCTCACTTAGCCTGCCTCTCGCTGGTCTCTGTAAGCCGCTGACGTCCGTCTGCGGCCTTGAGTATTCTTTATCACAGGTGGCATAACACCATCCACACTTTTTACTTCTGTAGGTTTTCGTCTAGGCATAACCAGCCTCGTACTGTTTTTAATCCAAAGAATATGTATAGTTTTTATACCCAGGTAACTATAACTTGCACTTACTGCGCTTCTCTGCCATGGTTTGAATGACATTTTTTGCGTGGTTCTTAATCTTACCTAATGGATTCTGTCGTAGAATATTTCTAAACCCATTCATAGATACATAAAATGTATTTTCCAGTATACTCCCATCTGTGGATATTTCTGATGTTTATTTTTCCCTATATACTGCCAAACACAGCTATGCACTATGAAAGTTAAATGGAACAAATGATACGTATATTATTATTCAAAATAAAGTCTTTAAAAATTACCTTCTTTGCGCGTCTTTTTTCAGTAAAAATACCTTCTGCAGTAAAGCTTCTGTCCCAGCAGAGGGCAGTGTCTCCCAGGACAAAAACTACCCAGCCTGGAATAAAGGCAGCTTGCTGTTGTCTGACCAGACAAGAGAAAGGACTTTTCATTATGAAGTTGTTTTAAGTTAAATTATTTTCAGCTCGTGCAGGAATTTTTCTTTTAGAGGAAAAAAAATAAATGTGTCGTTTTAATTGAAGTTTGGAAAGACCTCCTTGGGTGAATACTCGGTTTGCAGCTGTGCTCGTTTTGTGAAAGTGTTTCATGGTGACTGGGAGAAGCAGCAAATGGGGAGCCGCAGGCTCCCGCCCGATACCGGCACACGGGCGGGGGTGTCCGGGTGTGGGGGCTCTTTTTTGTTTTCTTCAGTCTGCAGTGTTTGGTCCCCGAGGGAGGTTTCCACGGGTTTTCGGGCTCATCCTGTCAGTGCCTGTGTGTCGGCCCCACTGCGCACACGCGTGTGCACGCAGACTTACACTCTCCCCCTCTGCACCGCACCGCCTGGGCCGCGAAAAATGACCTCGGGGACCTCGGACGTGTGCCATCGTGCCAAAAGGTAACCTAGTTCTGCACGCACGTTTCAGTGCTGATACTGCAGGTACCAATGACAGTGTGTAAGCACCACTTTATATTTGCTTACTTTTTTGCCTTGTCTCAAACGGTAGGAGGTGTATTTTGCTCAGCATTTTGAATAGCCTACTTTTCCCACAGTAGTTGAGAGATTCTCAGGGTCCTTGGTCATTCTCCTTATCAGGTTTTAAAAAATGAACTTTTCAAATATTTTGTCTTATAAGAGGTGGTCATTCAATTTTGTAAGGTTTATTTTTCTTCTAGCGTTTAGGGCATACCTCCCTCACCACTGTCTTTTTATTCCTTCCTTCTCAGTTCTGAATACTTTTTCAGAGGCCTCAGGGAAGATACGGGGAAATAATCAAGGTTGTTTTCTGGGTTTGTGCCTTCTTTTCTCCAAAGGAAGGCAAGCCTTTCATTCTGGTTATTTCCTGTGATTCAGTGGAACTTTCTTTCGTCATAACCCTGTGAGTTCTGTTTTTCAGAGACCAGCTCTCACTGTCGCCAGGCTGGGGCTGAGAGGAGGAGTTCCCCCTTCCTGTAGAGTAAGTTTGCGGGTTTGCTGACTCGTCCCAAAAACAGTTTTTAGGACCTGCGGGAGGAGCAGGATAAGCGCTCGACGGAGACACAGGACCCTGGGAGGGGTACGTCCCAGAGCACGCGGCCGCCGCAGAGCCGGGAGAGACGTGCCCTTTTCCTTTCTGTGGGGGAGCCATCGCCTCGGGGGCTAGAAAGTGTAAGAGTGACTGCCTTGAGTGGCAGCGGTAAGCCGCGAGCAGAAAGATTGGACGAGGAGAGAAAGCGAAGACCCTTCCTGAGACCCAGGGAGCGCAGAGGGTTCTGGCTCCGGGTCCGCTGCTGAGGTGTACTGCAGGTGGTCTGCTGCTGTCCTCCCTGCAGAGTCAGACTTAGAGCGGTCGTGCACGCCTTCGTGAGACTGGCACATGCCTGTTGGTCTCTCACCAGAATAACTGTGCTCCTAACCCTTGGAGACAGAGTTTTGAGAAATCAGTGGAGTCTTGTTACTCAATGCACTAAGAAACCTTTCTCTTGAGAGTTGCTGGCCTTCACGTTTGTTGTATGTTTTTCCCCCTGTAGAAGTGAGAGTGAGGATACTTTCTTTAATCAACGCTACCTGGAACCTTTGTGACTCTGAAGTCTTCGAGCATGATTTTCCAATCTGACTTTGAAACATTTCCACCGAGCTTCTCTACAGTCGAGAGATTCATCCTTGACTCATTCGTAAGCAATTTCCAGCATGTAGTGTTTAAACGCATCCAACTTCTCCATGGTTACCAGAGACACAGTACCACCCAGGATCAGTATTAAGCCTTTGTCTCAGATGCCCTGGCGTATCTGAACTTGTCTTCTAGGTGTATTCACTTAATACCTTAGAAAACATAAGACTCCACTGTCTCCATAAAAAAGCACTTTACCTCAGTTTCTTGCCAGATACACTCTGCCCCTTCCTGACTTCTAATGTACGTGCTCAGTGATAGCTGGTGATTTTACTGAATCTTTACATAAATGAAAAGAACCCACTACCCGGGGGGTGCGGGTGTTGTGAGCACACAACCTGAAGAACATTGTGACTTGATCAGTGGAATGTTTGTAGTGAATTTATCCGATGAGTAAGGAGCCTTCACTCTTGTCCTTCGGTGGGTAACATGTCATTACAGCTTCTGTTTAATCATAATGCATTTTGAAATACTCAAAAAGGTTATTAACCTTTTATACTTGTTTTGATTGGCATTTTACGCTGACATTTTAAAGAGCTGCTATTGATTTTTCTTCAGTAATACCTCTCCCTAGGAGGTCTTGACCTTCAGAGAGTGGCAAGAGCAGCTCAGAGCGACAACTTTACTGGAGTCCGTCGTTGACTGTACAGACGTTGGGGTAGATTTCTCCATACGTACTGGCTGAGAGGCGCCATGGTAGTAACTCAGAAGAGGGCCAGTTTGGGCTCCAAAGAGACGCTTTCCGGCCCCAAGTCCCATAGATGCTCCTCCTCACAGTTACGGAGAGTAGGATGCAGGACGAGGGAGCTGCTGGATTTGAGGAGTCTAAGGACCGGTCCCAGTATTGGATGAGCACCAGCGGATATATGAAGTCAGAGTAACAGAGCAAACGGCGAGGGGCTAATTTCATGAAGCCGTGTGAAGTCGTGGAGGAATTGGATAGGAAATTGGAATTAAGGTAGACCTAGGAGACAAACGGTGAGTGAAGTCTCAGACCTTGTATTACAAAAACCTGTGATTTAGGAAAGGAAAAGGAAGTAGAGGAAATAATGGAGAGTAAGGAAGACACCTCCCCCTCGGCGCTGGGGCGTGGGTGAAGGCAGAGATGAAGTCCTTGTGGGAAGGGAGCAAGTCAAGAGATTCTCAAAGCAGAATGGACATGGAGTTCCTAAATGAGGCTGAAGAATTTAGATGTCCAGAGTAAATCTGGAAACTTTTATGCCAAGCATCCTCCAAGTAGCTTCCTAGAAAAAAGTGAATAATCAGGAATGCTTTTGGCAACGAGTCGCTGAAAATGCCACTCAGAGTGGCCTAAAGACTCGGAGTAGGCTAGCCCAAACTTGGCTCAGACAGGTCCATTTTAATCTGCTCTGCTATCCTCTAGGCGTTAGGTTGCATTCTAAGGTGATGGGGAGTGGCGCTATCCAACTTCCACCCCTTAATTCCTGGACTCAAGAATCTTGAAAAAAGTCCGGACACTGATTCAGAGCATACGCAGCCTCTGGAGAACCTCGCCCCAGCCACGGAGGTGCTGCTGCCTGGCTGGTGCTGTCTTTCCGTCTTCCAAAGGTCGTTCCACAGTTCCGGCAATCCATCTGCTTCTGGGCAGCCCCGCAGGGTGAGGCCATCTGCATGAGCGCACTGTGGCGTGCCTCTGGCCCTGCAGTACGTTCCCTGGTCAGAAACTATGCTGTGTGGAGTGCCGTGACAGTGGATGAGGCATTATGGAAGTCCACAGATGGTAGTTTTGCCGGAAACAGAAGGCAGATCCACACCTGAGAGAAGTGTCCGTGGAAACGGTCCAGTACCTCAGTTCATAAATGCTTTTGTTCATGGACAGTTTGTTTCATGAACAGAAGCATTTGGCAAAATTGTATTTCTGTACATAAACCCTGCATCTGGTGACAAACAACCATAGCCATCTTCCCCCCATGGAACGTGCATGCAGCCTCTTCCCCAGACTTGTGGAAGGAATGAAGTGTGTGAACCAAGGTACAACTATGATTAGCCTGCCACCAGGTCACAGGCTGATCATCCCCAGGGCGTCGTGCTATATTCTGTACTTAGTGATGGTCTCTGCTGCAGGCAGATTAGGACTTAAGAGTGGTTGTAGCCAGGTCACTCTTGCTAAGTAGAAGACCATGCTGCTGAGCCGATGCAGAACCTCCACCCTGGCCACCTTGACCGGCTTGTAGATGAGCCTGTTGGGCAGTGACAGGGGTAGCTGAAGAAAGATTACTGCTGTCCATGGACCAGGTCCTCCTATTCCCTTCCTTATTAAATGACCTCTTCTGGTGAGGCCCTCATGATGGATGTAACCAGTATGTACTGCAAACATACTGGTAAAAATTAAAGTACTGTGTATAATTTTTGTACAAATGAAATTGATGTGAACAATGATTTAAGTTCCTGTACCTCAATTTTGTGTCTATAAAACGAATATCAATCACTATACAGTACATTATACTTTTAAAAAGTGGGCGTACAAATGTTTCTAACCCACATATTTTTTAGAAGTTTGCCATTCACCATCTGGAATCCATCTTCCATTGCTCTAGACCTAAATGGACTTTGTGACCACTTGGATGTGCAGAATGCCAATGCCCTGGGAGGCGATAGCACCTCCAGCCTTGTACACCATCCGCCTCAGCTCCCCACCCCAGAAACGCGTTACCATTCTGTGGGGGAAATTCAGTGAGGCCCACTCACGAGAGACCACAGGCAAAGGCGCACACGGAGAAGAACTGAGCCTCCCGGCCCACGGCCGGCGGCCACTCCCTGACAGTTGGGCAAATGATTCTTCAATTTCACTACCAAGCTGAAACCCTGGACATTAGCAGAAATAGTTGAACTCCAATTGTTTTGTCCAAATTCCAGGACTGCAGGATCCACAAGCAAAATGAGAGCTTGTTTCACAATGCTGAACTGTAGGGCTATTTGTCATGCAGATATGGTATCTAACACCTACAGAGGAGAATTATTTCGTAAATACAGGAGGATTTTTGAAAAAATCTACATTTTTTTGTATGAGCTATAAAATGTAACTTGTACAAATGTTTATTTTTATTCATACAAATTTATTGTTTAGATTACTAATTTTTATCCTCTTATTCTTTCTCTATCGCAGTCTTCTCCCTTTGCTTAAGAATTTATATACAGTAGATGTGCAGTCTTGATAAACTGAAGCATGTAACTTGTATTTGAGAGTGTATAAATGTCAGGAACATTTACAATCATTTAGATATAAAAAAACCTAGAGAGCACTGTTTTCAGGACAGTCTATTCCAGGGATTAGGATCACAGTCCTGGCACGGCAGAAGGTCTTTTTTCCTTCCTGGGAGTCTTCAGATCATGAATCCCTATGCCAAACAAATGGAATCCTCAGCATTCCAGATGCCAAAGTGAGAAACGCCTTTAAGGCTGCTGAAGATTCAGTGGAAAAGAACTCAGAATGCAAGGCTTTGTTTATTCTCTAAGGTCTGTGATATGAAAGGCATTCACTTAAGGTCGGTGGAGGGCATTGTTTAATCACACATGAGCTCCAAAATGCTGTGGGTATAAACTGGATGCAGTGTAACCCTTGTCTTCAAGAAGTTCACAGTCACATACTTCATAAAAGCAAATATTGAAAGGAACAGTCTGTTGTGATGGATAGAATAATAGAAAAAGGCAGTGATCAACCATGAATTCTGTCATGTAGTAATAGTCACAATCATGTGATTTCTTACAATTTTTATCAAATTTAAACATAAATGTGTTTAATTGCAGTTGACAAAATTTCATGATTATACTTCTGAAGTTTTTAAGCATTTATAGGAGTGAATTTTAAGAGACTAAGTAATAGTACTGGCAGCCCTGTTTGACAAAGGCATGGACTATGTTAACTTTTTCTCCCCCCACCACATTTTCTCCTTTATTTCAGAGCTCTGCTAGGGTGTGAAATGGGGGCAGCGAAGACAGGAGCTGGAGGTGCGGCGCAGCAGCGTTAGCTCTTTCTGAACGGACTTCCCACGTCCCGCTCCTCCCTGCGAGGAGCCCAGTCTTCCCCATCGGGAGACTCGTGGCGAGGTGTTGGCACAGTCTGTGGCGTCGGGCACTGTTGAGGAGTTTCCGTCACCGATCAGTATTGGGAAGCTTCCTTTCTGTCCATTACCTTGGCCGGCACAAAACTGCCCGCAGGGCAGGGGAGTGGGCACGCGCCGCAGTCTGAGCGGGAGTCTCGCTTCTTCACCTATAAAATAGAATAGGTATTCTCGTTACTTACGTCCATTCAAAAGTGCTTTGAAGGGTGACGAGAGCGTGTGTCCACCGTACCAAAGGAAGAGCTAATAACGTTAGAGTGCCTTTCCTCGTGTGTGTGTGTGTGTGTGTGTGTGTGTGTGTGTGGAAGTAATTACCACGTGAAGACAAATTCGGCCATAACTTCCTAAAACTAAATTTCGTGTTTGGTTATCCTTCCCCTATTAAAACTTCCTCAGTGTTCTTTTGTAACAACTCTAGCTGCTTTGTACATGAACAATCCCTTCACTCTCAACAGCTCTCTGGGTTTAAGTACCTTTCCTGCACATCCTTTTGTGAATCTGGCCAAAGCCACAAAGCTAGAATGCGAAAGGACTGGCGTCTGTTCCCCGGGAAGCAGTCCTCGCAGTCTGCAGGCCCTGCAGCGCACTCCCGTTCTCCGCAGGTATCTTTTCCTCTTTCATTCACACCAAGTCAGGTCGCTAACCTAGGACCAAGGGAAAAGGGTGTTTTTGTTGGTTTGCTTGCTTTCTTGCTTGCTTGTTTGCTTGCCCTTTCGCTGAGATTTCTTTCATTTGCATCTTCCAAAAGCGCCTGCTTTCCTGCGCTGGAAAGTTCTCTGCTTACGGCGTTCCTCTACCGTGCATCGCTTCTGCGCCAGTTTCAGCGCCGTATCGACCCGCTAAAGACAGAACCCTTTCTGTTTCCCAACGAAATCCCTTGTATTTTGAGCTGAAAGCAAGAAGGGCCCTGCGGAGATGCCAAGGGAAACATACTTACATCATGAAGTGTTTCAAACAAACGTTTGGGAGACTTTAAAGGGGTAGCTTTCTGAATATCCAAGGAATCTGCAAACAACCCAGGCGCAAGCCAGCTTTCCCGCCTAAGCGTTGTTTCTGGACTGTATAATCTTTTCTCTGAAAACCACACAGCTGCGTGTGACGCTTGTTCATCAGTTACCCAACGATACCAACAAATCTCTTCTAGGATTGAATATTCAAAATGGTGTTCTGGGGGCTTTGATTTGGAAGTATATTCACTATGCACATAATTTTCTGGGTTTTTAAACAGAATTTTTAAGTGGAATCAAAGGATTATCTTTATAAAGTTTATAATCATTCCACAAAGTTCAAGGCATTTGGCAGTGCTTGGGAAACTTAAAAACAGTAATAAAAGGTTGCCACGAGGAATTCAAAGCTGCCTTGTATGGTAATGCTGATTCACCCGCCACATACTTCAGTGTGAGGAGGTCAGCTGTGATTTGAGGGGTGGGCCGTTCTATGCAGCTGCGGTGTACTTGAGCAGCTTGCCCTGAACGATGGATAAGGGAGTTGAGAGCATTGACAGTTAGTGCCTTCAGCTTTGTAAACACATTTGAGAAATGTGGGGGCGGGGAACCTTGTAGATTTTGGCCTCTCCTCTTTAGCATTTATCAGCCTCCTTGACCGTTCTTTGGCTCCAACAGCTCCACCTTGCTTTGCAGTCATAAACTCTGCTTTCCAGCCTGGAATGCGCACACTGTTCTGCCTGGCTCGAGCTCTCTCAACCCACGCTCCCTCAAACCCCGACTCTATTGTTGGCAGCCAGTTAAAAGGGGTTTCCTTATGAATCATAGTGAGCAGGAAGGTTGAGTAACACACCCTCGTCTTGTGCCATAATCCGTATGGAATGTACTTGAAATGGAAGACAGAAATCTAGAATTTAGTTCAACACTGGACTTCAAAACACATTCTCAAGACCTTGGAGTACGATGCGGAAAAAATCCTTGTCTCTCTGTGGAAAAGTTTACTGCCACAACATGTCTTCAGAGAGACGGGGACTGAGTGTACGAGCTCAAGGCTGAGGCTTCTGTATACCAGCGGGTTCGTTTCCTCACTCTTTTAGACGATACAACTTTCGGAGGAAGGTAATGAAAGCGGTCAGTCAGGTGATGAGCCGAAGAGGAAGACACACGGTGCCACAGACAAAGGCTTCCGCCCGTTCTCCCGAGCAAATGTCAACATCTCGGTGATAGTATCTTTAGCTGCACAAAGTCTGAAAAGTTTTGAGATAAGGTGTGTTTATAAATGTCACAGGATAAAAAACGAGAGCATTGTTTCTCATGTGCTCTGTGCCTGTTTACAGCCAGCGGGAAGTGGAGATTGGCTTCTCAGGACGTACTTAGCTACAAAAATGAGTTAAGAGTGGCTGTCAGGTTCTAAATTGCATTTCAAAGAAACCACACTATCCAAATGCTTTTCCTTTTAAAATCTCACAGAAATACTCATGCTCCTGAAAATTTTTTAAAAAAATAAAAGCATTCTGCAATGAAAAATTTTAAAAATTTGCAGGTGTAAGGTTAAAAGTTGCTCTAAAAACTAAATCTGTCACGCTCAGATATCCTCCTAATATCTCAGAACTGTAGGGCACACATATACCACAAAGTTTCCTCTAATTACTAAGAAATGAAATAGTCACACATTCTTAATTCATGAATTTTATAAAGTAATTGAGAATGCCTAATACCTACTGATTTTGATACTATTTAAAAAGTCAAGTTATTGCCTGAATACAACTTTTATAAGATATATTTCCAAGTATATGTGAGTGAGTGCTGTTAAAGATGTAGAAGGACTCTATTTTAGATACTTCTAATTTTGGCTTGCTAGAAAAGTCCATATAGATATGATATGGTCGCAAGATACAGTGAATGCCAACAACTTTGCTATATAATAGTCTCAGTGGTATGTAGACATTGTCATTCCGTTTTTAGCAGCCAACACTCAGAGCTTACCAAATATGATAGTTACAAGGTATAAAAGCTCATCAACTCGAGGTACTCCTCATGTGGAGGACAAGCAGATACACAGACAAGCAGGTATCACAGATGCAGTCTGAATGCTTACTTCCTCCCGAAACGTGTTGAAATCCTCACCCCAACACAGTGGCATTAGGGGTTGTAGCCTTTGGTAGCTTTACAGGTTATAACGGTAGAGCCCTCGTGAAGATCTGTTTGCCTCTAATGGAAGCCCGCAGAGACCCGCCTGCCCCTCAGCCTTCTGATGTAAGAATGAGAAGATGGCTGTCCGTGAGAACACAGACCCTCACCAAACACTGAATCCGCTAGAGTCTTGACCTTGGATTTTCTAGCTTCCGGATCTGTGCAGAATAACTTTCTACTGTTCATGGGACACTTAGTCCATGATATTTTGTCGGAAGAGCCACAGTGGCTGAAGAAATACAGCACGTGTCCCCAGGAGGGGGAGGGGCAGTGTTTGAACTAGGTCTTAAGGAGGAGTCTGAATGACCCAGGAGAGGGATGGGGTGGCATAGCGAAGGGCATTCTGCACACGGACCCCGACAGGTGTGCGAACGGAAGGGGTGGTTTGCTCAGTATCGACATGAATATAGGGAGTGAGGAGGAGGAGCAGCGGTGGTTGGGAGACGGGGCGTGTTGTGAAGGACGTACGGACTCTGAGCTGGGCGAAAAGAGAAGTCAGCTGTGCGTGTGACTGTAAGACCCCCTAAGGTATACGGGTTACACAGCAGTATTTCTCAGAGGTGTTTTGGTTATCTGTGTGAACTCATAGGCAAAAGGCTTCTTTTTCAAGTGTACTGGAGACCTGTTAAATTCCTTGTCTGCAGAGATTCTGTCTCCAATACACTGGTATACATGAGATAACCAAAATATATAGTGAATGTTTACATTTTTAAAACGTTGTTACAAAAACATGTAGCCACTAGATTCCCTCCAAATCGTCCCCTTCGTCTCATACACACTTTTCCCGTGGTTCTGGCCACCTTCCGAGGCGGCCTGGAGGTCTTCCGTGAGCATCTTCTCAAGGGGTAGTGGAGAGTCAGTGAATGGTACCGCCCCGTGCCGAGGATGGCACAAACTTGGCAGTGCGTCCGCATCCACTGTCCCCCCGGGTCCGGCGCCACGCAGCCTTTGGCTTTTTCCCAAAGTCAAAATGACCACAGAAGCTGCACGCCTCGAGTTGCTGCAGGAAAAGCAGACAGCCACAACAGCACAATAAAGACGGGGAGGGGGACTTCTGGAACTGCTTCGGACAGTGGCGAGGGAAATGGTAGTTACAGTCAAAGCCAGAGGAATATTTTGAGGAGGATTAAGGCTAAAGTGTCTTTTACGGTAATGTTTTTAAAATGTCAACATTTATTCTATATTTTGATCACAGTTCATATATCATACACACATGTATTCATACCGAAGAATCAAAGCAAATCCGAGAAATGCTAAAAACTGCTGACTCCTCTGGGTGAAGGGCTAATGGAAAAGTTTAATTTTCTTTGCAACCTCTCTGTGTTTGATGTAATTTCAAACTGAAAAGGTAAAAGAAATCAGCAGTCTCTCTCGCAGGGGTTTACCTCAGAAAGAAAGCCAGCAAGCACGAAGTGCAAGGCCGTGATGCCTCTGCAGCTTCTTCCTTCAGTGCGGGGGAACCAGCGGGCGTACACAGGCCCTGGAGGAGCAGAGCTGGGGAGGGAGATGGATCTACTGGAGACGTGTTTCTTTATGTACCCATCGCACGCAGGGGAGTGTGCCTGGAGCTCCTGAAAGGAGGGGCCCTGGAGTCTAAGATTGTGAAGACGTCTTTCCGATACATCTTCTCCACGTCCTGGCGTTCAGAATGACCTGGCAGCTTCTCTCTTCATTCAAACTGCCTTCCACACAAAATTTTACATCTTTAGCTTGGCCTTAATATATGAAGTGTCATCATATTTTTATGAACTGGTTTCTCCTAAAAAGGAAACTCACATAAATGATTGATAATATTCTGGAGAAAAATTAGGAGCTCAGACATGGTGGCTACGCCTGTGAAGTCACTGCAACTCGAGAGAGTGAGGCGGGAGAAGAGCCAGTTCAAGGCCAGCCTTGGCGATTTAGCAAGACTCCGTCTCAAAACAGAATTAATAAATGGCTAGGGATGTCGTTCCCTCGTGAAGCGTTTGCCCGGCATTGTGACGCCCTGTACTACAATAAGAAAAGAAGGGAGACTGGGAGGAAGGGACAAGGGAGGAAAGAAGAGGAAGGAGGAGGGAGAGAAAGGAGAAAAAGGAAAAGATGAAAGAAAATTTCAGGAATATCGAATAACTGATTCTCCGCGGACATCGGAGATCAATAGCCATTCAAGATACTAATGGTAAGGGAGAAAATACCGTATATGTTCTCAGAAATTAATTGAAAATGATAACATACTAATAAGGCTTTAAAATTCTTCAAGCAAAATCAGTCACATGTTTTAACCTTCCTAAACTTCATGGTCTATAACAACCTGTGTGCCAGGGTACTAGTTAGAAACTGGTTTATCTAAGATAAAGAGCACTGCTGTGAAAATAACCCTTGCTTTAATAAAGACTTCACTTTTACCGAAACTTAATTTCATTAGAAAAAGGAGACACACTAGTGCCAAAATGGGTTATGTTAACTAGACTAAAAAGTGTTGCCCGTTCCAAATCTCAGGGCATAAAAATGAACAGACTCAAAACGTTTCACTGAAGTAAATATTATCTCAAACTTGTATACACAGACAGCTTCAGCTTTTCCAAGTCCAAACTAGATATTCTTCTATGACTCTTGTTTGTTACAACGTGCTGTAGATACCCTGCTATCATCTTATGATAGTAAACTCAGGCTAATGTATAAATGGATCACATATAATTTATTTCCACTTCTCAAAGCAATTATGAGAATAAAAGCGGAGTCATTCTTCCAGGGTTTTTAGATTTAAATGCTAATCAATTACGCCAAGCTGCGTGTCTAGCTCTATGCCGATTGCTTGCTTTTGATTCCAGTTCTGCTCCTTATGAAGTGAGATCTTGAACGAGACCCTGGACTTTTGTGCCTTTGTCTTCCCACCTGTAAGATGGAGCAATAACAATATTTAGAGCTTTGGTCATATTGTGTGCCATGTAAGTTAGCCAAAGGAAAATAAATCCAGGCTGCCTGAATAAACAGAGTCCCCTGTCTTCCTCCAAGAGCCCATTTCAAATATCATCAAATTGCCACTGGGGCCTACTGATGTTCTAAGGATTAGACCTAATTCTTCCAAACAGATCCAGACAGTATTTCTGGGAATAGAGGCCTCCACCAGCACTATTAATTCCCAGAAGTTCCAGAGTTGATAGCCTCCGTGCTGCTATTGTGCCTACCATCACCTTTGCCTTCATCCCAAGAAGCTTCTGGAAGGAAGGGTGTGCACCGCCCGTGCTCAGCCGTGATTTGCTGAAAAGTACCGTGCTGTGGTCTAGAGGAAGGGAGACTTCCTTCCCTCTGTCCCTTTTCCCTAAGACCTGTGCAACCTATAAGCCCGTAACTATAGTTCAGGAGTTCGAAAAGCTAGTCAATAATGAGTTTTAAGTTGCCAAGCTGTCAATTTTAGTATTTTCCTTGTAAAATTTCTTTGGCTAAATTAGGACCACAGTTGTACACAGACATGGAATAGTTTATGTTTTGTTGCCCATACAAAGCCCACTTTCACCCCCGTGGGTGACACAATTCTACTTTCTAGAATATGTATAATGTTCAGTGTATGCACACTTTGCAAAACGTCTTGAGTAGACATGGCTTCCCAGCATAGCTTCCTCTGAAAGTTTTGACAGAGCAGAGGTCACTTAAGCAACTGTTACAAGAGAATTGGTACTGACTGAAATCCGTCTCCTGATCACCAGGTACTGCATGTTCATGAAAATCGCCCTCTTGAAGGTTCAGTGTGATCTCTGTTAGCATATCTATTTACTTTTTCCAGTACAATTACGGAAGACCAAAGGTCACGTTCAGGAAAGGTGGAGAACAGATCCGGGGAGCGGGGTAGCCAGGGAGAGGTGTTGGTATGCCTCAGGAGGTATTTCACAACCTTTTTTATTTCTTAAAAGAATTGCGTCAGAGGTTTAATAAAAATGAATTTCATACGGACATGCCTGAATTTACTATAATTCCAAATCCAAATAGAGAAGATGGAGGGAGGGTTTCTACCACTCACCAGTCCTTCGGGGTATTTTGCATTATGCCCAAGGAGTGTTTTCAGTCAAAGACAAAAGTTGGGGATATTTTCTGAGGGATGACCTTCCTAACACAGATTGACCGTGAACCTGCATTTTTCCTGCTAAAACTAATACTTATTGGAAGCGATTTGCCTTCCCCGCGGAGTGCGTAATCTTACTGGGACAAAAGCACAAGCAGGCCAGTTGCGTGAGCGCCCCGGACGCTGTGTCTGCCCCTCAGGGATTGAGCAGGAGCGTGGCAACATGCTGACCCCTTGCGCCGGCAGCCCAGCAAAGCTGGGTGCCAGGCCCACCCAGGGCCCTCGGAGGGCGGCAGTACTTGCTGTAGCGCCCCGGGCGGGGAGCCTGGTGCGGGCAGCGCGCCGAGGAGGCCGGCTGCGGTGTGCCCCCGCCGCCCGTTCGGACGAGGGCCCGTGTAGCTCCCCTGGCTGCTTTAACAGGTTACCACCAGCTTAGACTTGATCCGAGCCGCACCCTCCTGCGGCGCGGGTGGCCGGAGCCCGAGCCCGGTGGCATTTCCGTGGAAGCGCCCAGGACGGCTCGCTTTGCCTCGGCGGCTTCTGGCAGCTTCACCTTCCTTGACCTCCGAGGTTACACTCCTCCTTCCTCCGTCAGACCTGCAGTCGCGGACTAACGGGCCGCCCGCCCAGCTCCCTACTCCAAGCCCTCCCCCCGGTGCGGTCGCGCTAAGAGTGGGCTTGCGGGGGTCCCCTCGGGTGAGGTTACTGCCCATGAAAAGGGCCGGGAAGCGCCTGGCTTGTTTCCTTGGGCACGTGCAGGCTCAGGACCTCGCAGTGGGCGGTCACTAGAACGCGGCTGCGCCAGCCTCCTGCTACTAGAGATTTCTGTTGTTTCCATGCCCTTCATTCTGTTATAGGAGCCGGGACCAGCTAAGACGTTTGCCCTGCGAATTTATTACAAAGACTTTGTCATTAAGTTTAGGGCCCTTCCCCATAACCCGGGATGATGTCCTCCTCTCAGAATAACATCTGCGGATATCTTCTTTTTCGCATAAGGGAACATTTGCAGGTTCTGGGAGGTAAGCCACGGACTTATCTTTGGGGGCTACGATTCAGCTCTCTGCAGGTCTCCGGAGGGCGACAGAGTGGCTGGGGTTCAAGATGCCCAGATGCCCCGAGGGGAGCCTAGTGAGCGGATGCGGAGAGGCGGGAAGAAGCACAAGCCCAGGCCCTGGAAACGGGGTGGCCCCAGGCAGCGGCCCATTTCCGGCTTCGAGTGTACCAAATGTCCTCAGTGCGTGTCCGCTTTTGAAGCGTCGTCTATGCTGGCAACGCTGTAGCTCCTGCATTATGCAGATTCCTCCCAAGGTAGAGGTTTGTCATTAATTTGAAAAATTCATTATGAAAAAGTCTACCCTCCTTAGCAAAAGAAATTTCAACTTGACAGTGCTCAGGGGTAAAAGGCAGAACCTCCTAAAATACTCAAATGTGCTTTTTATCTGTTAAAAAATTTTAAAATTTTTAATTTTTTATTGCTTATGCAAAACTAGTACCTTGGCAATGATAGTTATCAAGTGGTTGCTGAAGCCATTATTAATAAGACTTGAACTGGAAGTTTGTGACCATTTCAAGCATAAAAAATGATACCAAAAATAAAAGTTTACCAAAGCAGACTTGTTTCTTTTTATTTATTTATTTTTTTTGGTTTTTCTCCGGTACCGGGAACCAAACTCACGACCTTGCGCTTGCCAGGCAGGCGCTTTTGCCGCTGAGCTAAATCCCCAGCCCCTCTTTTTAAAATTTTTCAATAATTCAGCACATTTATATAAAGACAATATTTAGTTTCTTCGTTAATGCTTTGTTGTTTTTATCATAACTATACATAAGGAGTACATAATAAATTTTTAACAAGCACCGCAGAGATTCCTCACATGAAAAAGTTAGAATTATTATATGAGATTATCATGAAAAGTGTGTATGTGTATGTATCAAAAATACCAAAAATATTCAAGAGAGAATAAGATAGGAAAACATGAAGGGAACTATAGCTGGATTTGCCTCAGAGCCATCAAAACATCTGTAAGAATTTAACGATTGTAAGTTACAGAAAGGGAGCAGTCAGATGAGAACATACAGTACAAGAAGACTGAATGGAAATCTGACCAAGTGAAGCAGGCTGTTAAGTATGAAAATACTTTCTGACTTTCTAGTCAATAGAGATTGGTGGTCAAAAATGAACCCAAATCTACAAATGGTATTAGTACTCACATTTTAAAGTGTAATAGTGTGACTATGTCCACACAGCGGATCGCTGTAGTGTGAAAAGTGCCCTAACAGCATAAAAATGAAACAGCGTAATGCTGGGGGGGGGGGGAAGCCCGGAACAAAAGAACGTATGCTGTATATGAAACCGATCAAGATGTGATGTGGTATGTACAAATTCCCACAGATGAATGTGATTACTGTGTATCAAAAAGATATAAAAAATGTCTAAAAGAATACATGCTGTATGATTCCGTTTATATAAAGCACAAATTTTTTAGAGTGTTGAAAAACAGGGCAGTGGTTCCCTTCAGGTTACTAATTTAGAAGAGATTCTGGGTTGTTGAACTGATGACATTTTATTCCTTGATCTGGAAGCTGGTTACACAGGTAGGAACAGCTCAGGAAAATTCATTAAACTGCGCACTTGTGATATGTGTGCTTTTCCATATGTACATTTTCTTCAATCAAATTTTTGAAAGGGGAATAAATTCCTATTTTTCCTCCTGATGTATCCTCTAATTTCTGTACATGTGGGGAATAGAATGCTATTCTGTTTTATTCCACTGTTCATATCTAAAATAAAAACAATGAACCAAGGGTTTATATGCCCTTCCAAAAAATAATCCATTGAAAATAAAATCTTGATGCTATCACATGACTATAAATGTGATTGAGAACACGGGGCAGTAGAACATGATTTCTGACGGTAAAGGACAAATTGTTTTCTCTATTAAGTTTGAGGTGGAGTGGAGCACAGATCGGTTGGACTCTAAAACATATTTTTTCACCTACCCCAAACATGGTCAAGCTGTCAGTGCCCTCTTCATACCTGTCCTCCTGCAGAATTAGTGTGAGACAATATGGCCAATTGTAACCAATGGATTGAGTGGAAATGACATATTTCACTTTGGGGCCAAGACATTTAAGAGAGCAACACAATTTTTCTACGTCTCTTCCTAACACATGTTAGGGGAAATGATTCTGTATGGCAGAAAGTGAAAACAAGAGAAATTTAAGGAAAGCACTACTTATTTGCATCAAAATGTAATTAGAATGTGTAGTACAAACAAAGATTATATAATTATGATTAAAAACTTTTCTGATATCTTTTCCTACTGTCTTTGAAGTCTGTTTAAGCAGTACACAGTTTTGACCTTACTAACGACCCTTGAGATTTTTTTTAAGAGTCATCAAATAGTACCCAGTAATCCCTATCTGAAATATTTCTTTCACATACATGTTCTATTTCAGTATTCATTCTTAATCTTACTAAACAGTCTTATATTTCATCATTAGGAAATTTGAACAAACAGTTAAAATAAGTGAAAAACTATGAAAATGGGTTGGAATCTACATTCCTAGTGGATCATTCACAGGTAACAGCTCTGCACTGATATGATTCAGTATCAGAACTGCTTTTTCACTTGAAAGGTTAAAGAAGAAAATGTAAAAAGGGTGGAGGGGGAGGCAAAGAAAGAACTGACTTAGTTTAAGAGAGGACAAGAATGTTACAAATTGTTAGGTTTTTTTTGGCACAAGTGAAAACAAAAATGAAGTAAAATATACCTTTATTGTGGGCACAGAGAAGACCACAGAAAGGAAGAAAGATGTGGACCTTCTGATGGCCCAGCCGGGAGAACAATGGCTATATAGGACCAGGCTGGGGATGGGGTTTAGGGGGAGGTCTGCATGACACAGCAGATGGTGATTGGGCACAGGCCAGGAAAAGGAAACAGGATGCTGTCAAAAGGAAGTAGGAAGTCGTAACTCGACCAGGGAGGAGAAAGGCGGGGCTTGCCACATGACCTTCTATGGCCCGTGCAATATTGGCTCACTGTCATGATAATTTAGCAGAATTTTTATTTAGGCAGAAAACCCATCACAAATAAAAAAATAATTAGGAGAAAGAGTTATTTTCAAAGAAAGTCTTAGTCTTCTTGACTAAGAAAAGCCCTTTATGGAAACATTTGGTTTATCATTTAATGCATCTCTGATGGTCTACTTATTTCCCAATTTATATGATTTATTTATTTCAATGTGCCCACAAGCTGGTTCTCAAAATTATACCACTTTCCTCAGGCATGTGGATAAAGAACAAAGGTAACTGGGAAGCAGCCCAAGACCTCATATTGCTTAGTACAACACTGCCCCTTGTAATAATTTCTTTCTATAATAGAGGTATGCAGGCCAGTGATTTCCTCAGAGGAAAGCTGTCTGCGCATTCCAGAGACTCATGGGGAGGCCTCCGAAAGAACAAGCTGTGCACATAGAAATGAGTCCAGAAGAACCTGTCCTCCCCTGGGCTGCAGGGCTAGCTCTGCTTTGAAGTAGCAGAGGATGTGGAGCTCCTCAGAGAAGAGTGTGAGTAGAGCCCAGCACGTTTCTGTAAAGTGGGCAGACTTTATTACATGATTGTAAGGTCTGCTGTCTTCTAACTCTGTAAGTGTTCTGTGGAAGGCTTCCCAATTGGCTCAAAAGTCTGACTTGGTGTAACTTATGTGGTTTTGGTCTGCATTGTCCTTAAAGCTGGAACCTCCCTGAAGTCTGGGGGAATCCCTCCTCCACCAACCGCGCAACGGGGAGACTCACAGCACAGTCCCTTGGCCCCACCACTGTCCCTATTACTGAGGGTCAGCTTTCCCTTTGCTCGGCTCTCAGGTGATCCTAAACTTTGTACACTCACCTGACCTCCAGATTCACGAGAATAAATCTGGTGCTAGGTGGGGTTTCCATGGTCACTTTCTTTGTCTGGTCCTTAAAATTAAGAACTAATGTTCCTGAACTACAATGAAATGATTCATATAGTATGCCGACATTTGATTCTGGGTCATAATAATGTCTCACGTAGGAGTGCCAATGTAGCAATCCAAGGACGGTGCTGAGTGTGCTGCACAAGAAGTGTCTGGGTTTCTACAAGGAGTGGCTTTGAATAAACCATGCAAGCCTCGGGTATAGATTTGTTTATTACACTCCAGGAGTAGCTACAAGCACCCCTCAGTGACTCAAGACAAATTCATTTTGAAAGCAGTTGAACTTAGTGAGTTTAAGAAAAAATGAGCCTTTACTCTCCTGAAACAGTAAAGTCATCAAGGGATTTTTTTTTTAAAAAAACAACTTATCTTTGTCTGTCTCTACCCTCCACAAGCAATTTAAATTGGGCCGGGATAAGCCCAGGATGTTGATATACGTGCTGTGTTCTGACTGTGGTCAGGCTAATTCAGACTTGCTCAGCCTGGAGTTTGATATATAACGGGTTAACAGCCTACCTCCAAATAGGAGATGGAGACCCACAGTCTGAGCTCTGACCCTGGCTTGATTGTGATAGTCTCGAGGCTGAGCAGAAGGTCGGGTTGGCCTCTTTGGCACCTACAGCTCGTATCTAGCTAGTGAGATTGGTAAAGGCAAGTGTCTGTGGTAATGGAAATATAACTGCACCTTTTCTTTCTTTGTAAAAAGTACAATTTATCATGTTTAGGGGTGGTTATAATAAAAGAAAAACAAAAATGTGCAAATATACTGCCACAATCTGTAATCAATTGTGTTATAGTTGCTTCATAGCAATATTGTTACGCGGAGCAGCTGTAGAACCCAGAGACTCCTGTCTCTGGTCCTATCAGGGGAGCAGAATGACTTGATGAGATAATGCGAGTGCTCAATAGCAGCCCTGCGAACAGCAGCCAGATGTTTAGCTTCATTCATAGAACAAGTACAGATGCTGATGTCTGGTTTCGGGGCAAGCTTCTGTTTAAGCCTTCTTGCTGGGAAACAAACTGTATTTTTACAAAGAAATAGCCTCCAAGTTCACTAAAAGTTGATAGCATTTAGCTTTTCTACAATGATTACTGAGTTCTGTGCATTCTTCCATGGTGATAATTTGCCTATTATTTTATACATAAATAGTTTGTCAGCATATAATATTTCTGGTTAAAATCTCTGATATGTAAACTTTGCAGATCTGTCCCTTCTCCTGGAATGGTATTACAGGGGAAATAAGAGCTGCTTCAATTCCTGCTCTTGTCTCAATTTCCTTTATTTTATTGGTGTCCAAGGAATTTTTCCCTCTTGAAGTTCATTTATTTCATATAATATAAATCTAAGTGTTAATTGTCCTGTATTATCTTTTTTGGGATTTTTCTCACTTTACTCTTCCCCAATTTCAGAGGAAATTTTTCTCTATGATATATTTGAACAACTTTCTATTTCTTTTATTGGCATTTCTGCTTTAGTGGCCCCAAATTCCTATACTGATTTTATTTGCCCACCCTCCATGCCTGTCATCTTTCTCTAGTTGTTTAAAGCTCTGTGGACACTGTGTTTATCTGAAAATTTTCCACTGTACCAGAATTTGGATTTCTCACTGCATATATTTTTGGTTCTGGTTTTTTCACTTTATTTTTTATACAGTGATGTTTTGCTTATTTAGCTTATCTCCCTCTTAATGTCACTCTACTGCCATTTGTTGTCTTCACTTTTTGAATTCATATTTTACAAATATTTTTATTTTAAAGAGAAAAGAACAAAAACAAATTAACAAACACAAAGGCATAAACAAAACAACACAAAAACAATAAAAATGATATGGAATTTCAAACAAGATGATAGGAAATTAACAGTGGTTGTTGTATTACATATTGTTATCTTCAAATTGGTTACTCATATAACCAGATAAAGGCATGTAAGATTGATCAAACAATTAAACATTAACTGTTCCTTTCAATAAACCAATAGAAATTAGTAGTACAATTATCTTAGCTATCTTGTGTGTGTGTGTGTGTGTGTGTGTGTGTGTGTATATATATATAATTTTCCCCTTCTTTTCACGTTTTACAAATTTTTAAAATGAAATTTAATATGTTCACGTGAAGTTATCTTCCTCTGGACTGAGGGTTTCATTTTGTCTTTTGCTGGCTGTGCCCCTCATGCACATACCGAGGTCTCCATGGACCGATAGGCATATTTCTGCCTCTTGGTCATTCTTAACATGACAGCTTGGACAGGCACATAAAGCCTGTTTGATAATCCTCCTCTCAGTCTCTTTGCATGGTACTGTCTAGTTGTATAAGCTGAATATCACTTTGTTCTCATTTTCCGTATATTGAGGCTAAGAAGGAAAATGATGCGCAGATGAAGCTACATACTTGTGTCTGTTCTGAAATACTGCTGAAGGGCCACGGCACCCACTGGGGGTACTCGTCTCCTGCAGGCTTCTCCTGCGATTGCACGTCGGAGTGAAGCCCCAGAAGAGCAGGTTCTGATACGGAAAAATCACTCCGTGAGGCTGGCGGCGCACAGAAGAGTTCCTGCATTTTGCTCTTGACCTTGCCGGGGCGCCGCCTCATCCCTCCTCTCTCCTTATGGAAGGAGTTGGCGGAGAACGGCACAGCTTTGCGGACTCGCGATAGTAATCAAGTATTGCTCCTGACGAGCTGAGCAAGGTCAGCACGCCGCGCACACCAGAAGCCCTCGCGCGTTCAGCACACCGCTTTGAGTGTCAGCTCCGGGCCGAGCCCGCGTCTCAGCATGTGGCAGTAAAGCAAAGCAGGCAAAACACCTACCGCGTGAAGTTACCGTCCGGCGGGGACAGGACGATGACCAGTAACAGCAACACACCCCTGAGGGAGCGGGGTGCGTGTTCCGAGGGGCCCGAAGTGAGTGCGCAGGGAGAGAGGGCTGCTCCTCTGGACAGGGCGGTCCCAACGGTCTCCTGAAAGGTGATGTCTCGGGACAGATCTGCGGGAAGTGGAGGAGTCCCTCTCATAGATAACCCGGGGCCAGACTGCGGGGCACAGCAGGCACCGGTGGAAGTCGTATGGGAGGCACGCTCCTGTAATAGAACCCTTAGCTGTGGCAAAACAGCCTAACCTTTTGAAGGATTAACACTTGGAAAAACCTAAATTCTTTATTTCAATGTCAAGCATAAGTTCAATTTTTCATGTCTATAATCCCTGCTTTTTGGTTTGGCGGAGGTTAGGGGAGCATTGTTCAATAACCTAATATTTCCCTACTAGTTTTCCTGAGCAAAATTATGTCAGTGTTTTCACAATGTGTTTAGATGAAGAAGAAAGTTGTCATTATTACTGGAAAAATATTTGGGGTGAGCTGATGAAGTCCTCTAAGTTAAAATGGTTTATTCTATGGAAGACCTACATTAGATACACTTCAACCAAACCCACTCAGGAACTATGTAAGACTAGAAAACCATTAAGAAAGCATTTTAAAAAATACTACACAAAACAAAAATGAAAAAGCAAAGGGTAGTCAATATTTGTGCCTCTATCCTGCCTCTCTTCATTTTAAATAAAATTTTAAATAAAACACCTGAAAGTAGATATAACCACAGGAAGTCAATCACTAGCCCTTATAAATTAGTATTACTTGAATTAGCCACCAAAGAGTATTACAAAAACTTCCAGGAGAGTTTTCTGTAGCATGGAAATGCAGGGCACCTGGATTTTGCAGTCCAACTGCACATTCCCCAGTCCTTCATACACTTAAATATAAAGTTAGCCAAGCATAGAAAAAATTAGCTAAAGTACACGATTATATACCAGGCTCATCAAGTCATGAACAAGAAATGCTTGATAAAACAGTGCAAAATTCTAACATTGTCCCTGCTGGTTTCTCCTAGTCTGCATTTCAGACTTGTGGGAACCAGTTTTACCACGCAAGTAGGCTAAGAGATGCTTGATTGTACCATTTCTTAAAGTGCCTGAATAAAAATCATATACATATTAAGAAAACAAAGCAAATCCATGGCAGAGGCAATTCTTCAACAGCAATATGTCACTGTGGATTTGCTGCAAATTTTTTGTTTTGTTTTGTTTTTCCAGTTCTGGGAATCGAACTCACGACCTTGCGCTTGCCAGGCAGGCGCTGTGCCACTGAGCTAAATCCCCAGCCCAGATTTGCTGCAAATTAATGATTACATTTCCAAGAGCCTAACTTGCACAAGGCTCTCCCCAGATAAAGAATAATGTCAAATAAAAGTATTTAATATTAGCCACTGAGCCAGGAAATTTGAAACATGCTGAAATCTTACAGATCACATATCAAAGAATCTTAATAGTGATTTTCACAAATTTTATGGAAATTTTGAAAAACTTACAAACAGTTCAAATAGGAAGGTGGAAATATGGAAAGAACGTCTAAACTAACAGTAAATACATTTTAATTAACCATGCCAGAGCCAAAATTGAAATACCTTACTAAATTGAAATACCTTACTAAAACATCTGTCATACTAAAACATATGAAGAGACCAAAGAATATAGGCCAAAGTTCATAAGGAAAAGAGCATTTTGGGAATATATCAGGTAATTAATTAAAAAAAAATCTTTTAAAAAATTTTTGTGAATTATATGCTGTTTACAACCTTTTAAAACTTTTTAAGTGGTTCTGACTTCTTTTCTTTTATGTAAATATTCACATTTACTCCTAATTTTACATTTTTAACAAATAACAAATACAGGTAGAGGGAGGAGCCCCAAACTGTATCAGGTTGAAGCCCCAGAAGATGTGTGTTTTGCTGGTGCACATATACCTGCAGTGAGGAAGATGTGCTGAAGCTTTTAAAGAGGAGATTCATTTGTAACCTCAAGGCAGATGCCCACGTGTCCGATTAATAAAGAAAGTGGAGAAATAAACTAAAGTACCGTGTCTCCATCTCTCTTCATCTCCCCTAATTATGAGGAAGAGGTTCTGCATAATCTCAGTCCAGTGAGAAGGGCTTTGAGAGAACTAGAGCAAAATCTTAGCATGCCCTGGAGGACATGGCCTATGATGTTCCTTGGATAGTTCTCGTGACTGCCATTGCTGCTTTTTATAACTAGTAGGAAATCAGAGCTCTGGGTATAAGCTACACTTTCCAAGGCGTAGCATGGGCACCGATGCTTGAGTTTCCTGGGAATCAAGAGTCAGGTTGTTCCCAGGAAAGAAAAATGTGTGAGAAGTTGTACAACACTTACTCTGCAGATCCACTTGGAAGCAAGCAGACCAGAAGAGAAAGGGTATGCAGGGTGCCTTCTCTTCTTTGCATGGTTTCCAGGTAAAAGGAAGTTTCAACAAATAAAATTTGGAAGTTCTCATTATTGCACTGGCTTGGGCACTTGAGTGACAGAATCGGAGTTGCTCTGTGGCTAAGTGATCTGAGCTTGAAGAAAATGGGAAAAGAATAAAGTTGCTTTGCCTGACACCATGATCCGATTTATTCAAGACAAGATACATTTACTCATCTTGAAATTTCTTAATCTATCAATGATTAGAATTTGTGACAAAGCTTTTCTGTTTTTCTTCAAGCTTCTTTTCTAATAGTTTAAAAAGTATTAATATAAAAGAGCAAAATAAAAGATGAAAAATAGGAAATATGAAGTCAGATCTTTTGCACATGTGTCAGGGAGCAATAAAAGGAGGGCAGAGGAGGGGAGAGCAGAGAGAGGAGATGGAAAAGAATTACGATGTGTTCTGCATGTGCACCAGCTCCCTACGAGGAGCATGGTCATCATGTACTGCAAGCATGTACAAATATAAAGTACAAACTGAAAAATATTACTTTAAGGCAGTGTTCTATAGTATATAAATGTCATTACCTTTTAACAAATGTGCAGATGTAAATAGTGTCCACTGCTTCCTTCCATCTTTCTTTCTTTCTTTCTTCTTTCTTTCTTTCTTTCTTTCTTTCTTTCTTTCTTTCTTTCTTTCTTTCTAGTATTCATCTGTCTTGGTTACTTTTCTCTCGTTGCTGAGACAAAATGTCCAACACCCAAAATTAAAGAAGCAAAGGTTCATTTAGCTCACAGTCTGTGGAGGTTTCAGTCCATACTCGGCTGGCTCCAAGACAGAGTGGCACATGACAGAGGGCTACAGTTCATGGCAGGTGGAAGTTAGCAAAAGCCACAAGAGCGAAAAAGAACAGTGGTGGGGAGTAAGGTTCTTTCCCTCCCTTACACTGTATCCAAACTACTTGTCCCCAGGCAGGTGTAGCACTCACATCCATAATCCCAGCATTGGACAATGAATCAATCATAAACTCTAAAAGCCCACCCCATGACTGCATGAGGATTTGGGGGGACATCCAGACATAAACCTTAACATGGCCTAACTAAATTTACCTTTGAGAGAAAAAAATAGATAATTTCTACTTTTTAGAACTTTCAAATTTTCTTTGTTGCCTTAAAATGACTTTAGGCATTTTTATAAATGATCCATGGTATTTGAAATAAATCTTTATTCACAGTTTAAAGAAAACAAGTTTTTCCACAGTACATTATTCCCATCTATAGATAGACATAAAGTAAAAGGAACACCCCCAAAAAAATTCATCAGAAAAGAAAATGCATCTTCCTTATAATATTTGAAACCTACAGTAAGTTCTAAGAGGAGTAGAAGAAACGGTACAAAATCCTGTACTTTTCACGGTGGAAGAAGCATCCTGATTTTTCTACAGGTCTTACAGGCCCAAATGCATATACAAAAGGATGAGATGGGGTAGCTGCACAAGGCAGTGGTTTACATGCCCTCCCCAGGGCCAAAGCACTATACTGGAACTAAGATTGTTGTCTGAGGTACTTTTCTTGTTGCTGAGACAAAATATTTGACATTCTGATTAACCACTTTAAAGATAACAATACTCAAAGGATCAACTATGGTTATTCTCCTATTATTTTATGAAATTTTGTTTTACTTTTTTTCCATAAAAAAAATTTCTTGACACCCAAAGTCAACAGAGGAGGAAAAGTTTGTTTAGCTCACAGTTTGTAGAGGTTTCAGTCCATACTTGGTTGGCTCCAAGGCAGCGTGGCATGACAGAGAGGAATTGCAGAGGAGAAATAGTTCATGGCAGACAGAAGGCAGCAAAGCAAGCAAGTGACAAGCTGCAAGTAACTAGTAGCAAGCCTCTTTTTGTCCCTTATATTGAATCAATGCTCCCCCCCACCCCAGAGCAGGTAGCACTCATACCCTTAATCCTAGAATCCTTAACCCTAGCATTGTACCATGAATCAATCACACACTGTAGATCCAGCCACCTCTGAAAAATCCTCTGTTATGACCACATGAGGTGTTGGGGGGACATCTAAATACAAGGTATAAAAATTATGTTAGTAGGGCTATCCAAGATTTGGGACAGGTGGTATATTATTTCAGCTATACCGCAGAAGTAGACATTGGAGTTTAAAGAATGGCATTCCCAAGTTGGCAGGTTTCATGCAGATTAAAAATCCACATACTTCTCAATGAGCACTTCCCTTTATAAATTTAGCCAAGGAAAGCATCTGTATGCATGCATTCAAAGAGCACAAATAAGAACCTTCATGGCGCATTGTTTTATAACCAGAGAAAAGAAGGATCAACCAAATGCTACTTGATTGATGGTCAACTAAATTATGGACATCTGTATCATGAAATATTATTCAATTATTAAGTAAAATGTATATATTGACTTGTAAATCTACAAGAAAATATCAAACTTTTAAATGAAGTTGTAAATATATATGAAGTCTGATCCCATTTCTGAAAAAGTGTGTGTAAATTTTCATGAATTCCTAGCGAAGGTTTTGGGAGGATAACAAAACAACCTCAATGATATACTTTAGGAAAGACACCGGCATGGCGGTGCGGGTTTGAAATCCCAGCCACTTATCGGGCTGAGGCAGAAAGATGGCACGTTCAAGGCCCATTAAATGTAATAATATACTTTGAGAAGGCAAGTGGATTAGGGAGAGAATGTTGAGAGGATGCTGATGATATCCTTCTCCACCGCTTGACCGTGACAATGAGAATATTCTCGTGTACTAACTGTGTGAAATGTGATGATAAAAATATGAAAATTCTTCCTTGTACAACTTAGAATTTTGGGTTTTTGTAACTCAAAAATCCAGAAACTGAAAATAAACAACATGGATTATAAAGCTTTAAAAATTTACATTTGCATTTACTCTCATTCATTACCCCTAAAACTTTCACCGTATAATAGTCCTTTCCCATTACAAAGGTGCTAGATTATAGGTGCTACATGTTCGTAAATCAATATACAAGTTGACACCCATAAATCAGTAAATATTTATTAAATACAGAAAACATTTCCAGTACTGTATCAGACACAAATATCACCAAGCATCATGGAATTTCAGAAGGTGGCATGTAGTGACATTATATATGGCTAATCAAAGACAGTGTAAGAAATGACCAAATATACTTACCTTCAGTATTATGATAGTTGACTATTTGAACAATGGCAGATAACTATTCTTGTTTTTTCCAATCTTTATAGATTCAAAATAAAATCAGAAAATATTTAAAAAGTATGGCATAGGACTAAATAATATTGTCACTATGTTAAAGCACAAGAAACTGAAGGTTAGAGACTTTAAGTGCCAAAGGCCATACAACAAATAAGTGTCAGAAATACAATTTGATTCTGGGTCTAGTAGGAGCTCATACTTCTCTTTCTATCATATCAGTGTACCTCCTCTGTCTCCCATCTGACTATCTGGAAAGGATCACGTGGAAATATGAAGGAGTGCCCTCCTCTATTTTTTTTTTTTTTTCTTTTCTTTCAGTACCAGGAATCAAACTCACAACCTTGCGCTTGCCAGGCAGGCACTGTGCCGCTGAGCTAAATCCCCAGCCCCTGCCCTCCTCTATTTTATTTTGTAAGTTTTAGAACCTAAAGACCAAATTACGAGAACTGTTAAATTTACTGGTTCAAACATCGCAACATTCAGAGATGTTATACAAATCCAACATTATCGTAAATTGGGCCACCACATGTATCTCAATTTATTTTTAAAAACACTTTGGATTCGGTCTTTTCTGATCTTCTCTTGTTTCTTGGAAACCTCCCAGGAAGAGTTCATTCTTTATACTTCCTGAGCTTTTTCCAGTTTAAAGTATCTTTAACAGGCGTTATTTGAACAAGGCCGACATTCTTGAGTAGTTTCGAGATGCAAGCTTTACAGTGAATTTGTTTAATTGGATTGCTCCCACCGCTGGCAGGAATTGAGAATTCAGAAAAAGGCAAGAATGAAATGCTGATAAGAGAGGTAATTTCAGAGTGCGGACCCTGTGGAAAGGAGGGTGTGTCATTAGCTATAGGAAGCTGGGCATAGAACGTGTTGAGAAATAGCAGCGCAGTGAAGAAATAGCAGTGGAAATGGACTTCACCCTAACAGCGGTGTGGACAATGCCTTTGCCAATGGTGACCAGCAGTTACAGTGTACCTGGTTAGCACTGATAAGCACAAGACCTCATAGTGTAGATCGTATTTTATACCCATTTTATAGATGAGGAAATAGAGGGTAGAGATGCTGAACAACTTGCTGAGTTTTCATGTTAGTAAGTAAGCAGAGCCATGTGCAGCAAGGTGTAATATTTCTCAAGTCAGATTTCATGTACAGTAGGGAAATTCTCCAAGTTAATTCCATGAAAAATGCACTTTCCTGAGTGCTTAGCAATATAAACGGAAGCCTAACAGAGTTAGTGCTCTGTGGCTTAATTTTTACTCTCTGTAACGTCCCCCTTAGAACGCAAAAGAACACATGATCTGTGTAGGTCAAGATCTTTCTATCATATCAGTGTACCTCCTCTGTCTCCCTTCTGACTATCTGGAAGGGATCGTGGGGAAATACGAAGGAGTGCCCTCCTGGCTGCTGAAATCCTGTGGTTTTTACTCAAATCCCCTTCTATTGGTTTGCATTTTATATGGAAATCCCTCTCTGTCTTTCTCCTCACTTCCCCTTCTACCTCTCTATCCTTCGCTCCTATTTTGCTTCTCTCTAAAGACTGAACTCGGTGTGCCATCACCCTGGTTCCTTCACTGTCAGCTCACATGTGTGCTGGTATTTTTTTTTTTTTTTTTTTTTTTTGTCTTTTTGAGTCAGGGTCTCCTTATATAGTCCAGACTGGCCTCAAACTCACTTTGTCACCCAGGCTGGTCTTGAACTTGCAACAATCCTCCTGCCTCAGCCCCCTCGAGTGCTGGGATTACAGATGTGTGCCACCACTCCTGCCTATGTGTGTCAGTATTTAGGTGTGGTTTGGGCATCTCTCAAGGCCGACTGTGATTGGAGGCTTCGTTGGGGGGGGGGGTCATTGGGAAATGTGGAGCCCTTAAGAGGGGGTGCCTAGGGCAAGGCTTTTAAAGTGCTCTTCTCAGGAGACCTGATGCAACTCTGTAAATTCTTATGAGAAGGCTGTAGAAGGAGCAAGCTTAGTTTTCTGGCCTTTCTGCTGATGGTTCAAGATATAGCTACTTGTGTTCACTCCCGTTTGCTTCTACCATTGCGATCCTCTCTGTGAGCTGGCGGATCTCGGCTGCACTAGGCTGTTTAGATGTTGAATCTGAAGGGATCTTGTCCTATGAAGGACAAGATCATTTCATTCTTTATAAGCATCTCCTTTGGGGTATTTCATTATAGCGATACAAAGCTGACTAACACAACCTGGGCTTGGCTGACTAAGGCTTTGATTCAAGCCTGGGCTCCATGTGAGTGTGCAGTGGATACCTCCCTGCTTCTTAAATTAGGTGTGTCAGTGTCACAATCCCAATTTGCATGTGCAGACCGGCCTGGTGTGTGTCAGTTTTCTATTTTTGGAACAAACAGTTGCTGTTGTAATCCATGTCATAACAGTGCTGTCTCTTTTGGGAGAGGTTGATCAAGATTTTTTTTCCTCAGAAGAGAGTATACATGAGGAAGAAATAATTGACGCTTTTAGAACTACAACCTTGAAGCAATAGGTGGAAAATTCAAAGTTCACTGAAAAGAGAGTTAGCAATAAAAAAACAACCTATAAGAATAACCCAAAAAAGCACAGGGCGGCAGGTGGTGGGCAGGTATTGGAAAAGGAGAGAAAATAACACAAGATCACTTCGTTACAGTATAAACCTCAAAGGAGAAATCCTTGGAGGCAAAAGAGAAGGTTTTCCTTACACCTGGCACCAGGACAACCGCTAACAGAGAATAGAAATGGAGCACTGGGCGAGGTCAGGTGGGAAATCTGCCCTGAGTGATAAAACTAATCTCAAAGTGTGAATGGAATTCAGAATCCCACAGTATCTAAGAAACTGTTTATGCAAATCTAATTTACACTAAATTTTTTCTCTTTCAAATCTAGGCCAACTTAGATATAACATGTAATGTTATTTATTATTTTTAGGGTGAATCCTCTGCTTTTCTCTTTGCTTACTTCATTTCATTGCTAAACATATCATTTTTAGTTATCAAGAAATCTGTCAAGCAAAAGGAATAGAACAGTGTTCCCACACCACCGGGCTCTGAGTAACTCTAGGGCAAGGATGATGTTATTTAACTCTGTATCCTTAGCAACCAGCACAGGGCTTGGCTTCTTACAGTTGCTCAATAAATACCTTTTGAATGATTCAGACTCCAGGCAGACCACCGTGGGTAGCCAGGTGCTGTGTTAACGGAAACAGACCAGATCAGGGGCAGAGCTGATTAGACAGTCAAGGAAGGCTGTGAGAGAATTTCAGGATAAAAACCTACTGAGAAGTGGCTTTAGTATTTCTGAACACATTAATAGCAAAGCCAACGTGAAAATAGATACGCTACTGTGCATGAGACTGACTGTAAGCAACCAACAGAACAAAACGTTTCCCCCAGTAATACCGGCAACAGCTCGAACCTCAAAGAGCTGTGTGGTGCTCTAAACCCTCGCAAAAGTTCAGAAGCATCACAAATAGTAGCACAGCGCGCTCCTCAGGTAGGAAATTGGCTCATACCCTCACCCTCTGGTATTTCCACCACCGAGCATCTAAGAAACTTCTTTTGAAGTTTTGTGGGTGATGAATGAGTGGATCACTCTAGGCCAGTGGTAGTGAACCTACGGAGCTGTATATTATCAATGAAAGCTCCAGAAGGTTCGCCGTCATTGCTCTAGGCTTTTCTCTGGCACCTACCAAGTTAAAACACAATGGTATAACTAAAGGGATTGCATAGATCAAGTAGAGATTAATGATATTTTTCCACCAAGTTGCCTGAACTCATTAAAATCCATTTTATAGAACACTTTGCCTGAAATCCATAGTAATGTCAAAAGACACTATTAAAACAAATTTAGTTATAGTCCTAGTTGGCTTTTATTCAAGAGCGGTGAATCAGGGCAGCCTCCATTCCACAAAACAGAATGAAATCCCCACTGGGCAATAGCTGACTAGTACATCTTGTAAGGCAAACAAGAGGAAACAGAACAATAAGAAGAAACTGGTTAATATCATGTTACATAAGGTTATTTTTTACTTTTGGTAAGGATTAAAGCAGAAGGAATTTTTATGCTGATTCAGGTAGACTAGCATGTCTTGTTCTCAGGAAAAAATTATTTTGGGATCTACCTGATTCCATAAAATTTCAGTTTGATTATGTGGCATTTAGCAAGAGCGAGTCCATTTTGGCTTGGAATGGTCTGCTGGGCCCTCATGCAGGTGCTCGGTCCAGAAAAACGGCCTCCCATCGCTTCTGTGTAACAGTAACCAAGAGGTAAACAGTGCCGTCTGTTCTGGAGGCAAGTTAAAGTGAGTGTTCTTTTCAGAATCTTTTCCTAGCTTACTAATCTCACCGGAAGTACATGAAAAGGAAATGGGTCAGGAAAGCGAGGAAAACCACGGTTAAGTCGCTCGGTTCCAGTCCCCAGACACTTCATTTTAAACTTACTTTAATTTCTCTGTGTTCTTCTGAGCATTATTTTAAGAACCTCCAATTCTTTTCCTCTCTACTAACATGAAAAAATTGTCCTTCACAAGATGGGAAATGAACACACATTTTTGAAGTTTAACAGTCACAAATATTTAACAGGAGTATAATGTTGTTGTTGTTGTTTTTTAAAGGTACCTGTCTGAATGCCCCCGTGGAGACTTTGAGGAATGTCTTAGTACGAAAGGCATAGGCTTTGTGAGCTTCCCTTACACAGATTTGGGTGGGACTTCAATATATCAGAGCACCAAATTTCACTCCAACAACGAATGTGACTTCTTGGACACCTCACACTTTTCCTTGACAAAGTGTCCTTTAACGGGGTGAGATGGCTCGGTCCTATCTACTTGGTGGCTGAGGCAGAGAGGTGACAAATTCAGTTAGTCTGTCCTTTGTTTTTCTTTTTTTTGGTACAGGGAATCGAACTCAGGACCTTGCACTTGCCAGGCAGGTGTTTGTGCTGCTGAGCTATATCCCCGGTTCCTCAAAGTCAGTCTGGACAATTAAACAAGACTGTCTTCAAACAATGAAAAGCAGGAAGAGGACGGGGATGTAGTTTAGTTGGGCTAGCACTACAAAAAGCAAAGCAAAGCAAGGAAAAGGAGCCTATTGTATCTAGGTCCTGCCCAACTCTTATCTCTCCAAATGTAGAGTCTGGCTCTAACACAACTGCTGCAGCTGCACCGAAGTCTGCCCTTGCCTGGCAAAAGTCTGTGGAATTTTGAATTCACATTTTAGGAAATTTCATTTTTCCTGCATACTAATTGTGATGTCAGATTCAAAATATTTCCCAGCTCCAGGGTGGGGTGTTTTCTTTTTCCCTTCTTTCCCTCTTGATAACCCAGTGCTGGGCAATTAAAACTACAAATGCTACTAACTCTCTTAAAATATGTGATATGGACATAGAATATCTGCTGATATACTTGGGCGATTTTTTAAAAAAAGAATATAGCAGCCCTCACAGAACTCGTGCTGCTAACTCAGTGAGTGTTAGCGAAATTGAGATGAGTGCGGAGTCAATCTCATGACCAGTGAAAGCTAACAGCATGGACAAGTGGTAAACGTTTCCACAGAGAGAAGGAAAAGAAGGCAGGGAGGTTCTCACTGGGGTCAGGAAAGTTAGATAAAACAGTGGAGGGGAGACGGCAACAGCACGCACGAGTTTACGGAGCAGTGAGTAAACACGCTGGTCGATAAGGCATGTGCTAGAAAACTCTGGCGCATTAGTTTAGAAAGCTGATGAAGAGTTCAATCTGTGGAAGGCACACTGAGGATTACCAGGTAAGCTTCGTGGAGGTGTACTAATGCTGAAAAATTCTGAGGCGTCAAGTGATATGGTTAATCCACGGCATTCTAAACAGATCACAGTGGACCCTTCAGCCAGTGTTCCTACCCTGTCTACCGCTCCCCTAAAAGCGGGGGCTTGCAGTCACGCTTGCCATGAACCCTCAGGCAAACAGTGCACTTTGAATAGGAATGTGTTGAGTGTTTGAGAGGGAGAAGGAAATGTCTAAAGGAAGTAAGACCAAGAAAGGAGTCGTGTAATGTTTTTGGAGCAGAGGAAATAAAGTCATGTTCTAGAACAATGGCTCTGGGGGCGATTTAGCCATGGGGATTTTGGCTATATCTGCAGAGTTTTGGTTTTGGCAACTGAAGATGTTGCTGGTGTCTGGTGGGGTGTGTGCCGCTAACTGTCCAGCCCCAAATGGTGATACCACCAAGGTGGAGACGACCAGACCTAAAGGAAGGCAGCAAAAGTTAAAAAGTGAAACAGAACTGAGACAAAGGATGCACGTAGAAACCTGGTGACGGCCCTCCCTCACAGAGAGTAAAAGGAGAACAGCAGAGAAGGGTCACCTGCAAATTATCTGCTGCGTCCCTGAGGAATAGGAATTTTATGGGCAAATCAAGAGCCCAAAGGAGAAGCTGAATTATTCTTTTCTGCAGATTGATGAGTTTGAGTTGAGAATTGATAAATTACAAGAAATATAAAATCTACAAACAGAATTTTACATCTGGAAGCCAAGGATGCCAAACAAGAAGTAAGGGAAACAGTTTGATCTAATGGTCTAGACGGGCTGGCCCCAAAGCTGGTATGAGTCTGACATCACTGAGCAGTTTAGAGGAAGAGATGAACATTAAGCAAATACTCGCTAGTGTATCTACAGAGTTAGAAATTATGAGTTCGGATAAAAAAAATTGTGTAGGTTTCTACGGGAAAGTTTAATGTGTATATCAAGGACTTACTTGTAGACCGGGGAGTAACTCTCTTAGCAAATGACATTTATGCTGAAAGAAAAGTATAAATTTGCCAGGCAAAGAATAGAAGAAAATGTATTGTAAGCCACTGAAATGTTAGGGACGAACCTCTGTAACAGACAAAAACGATTGGTTTGGAGGGACAGAAAGAGGTGACTGAGTCACAGAGACGAGGGTGAGAGGAAGGGGATGAGTTTGAAGAGGCAGACAGGACGGATAATGTGGGCTCGGAGATCACACTGAAACCTGGATTTAAGCCAGTTGTGATAGAAAACCATCAAAATGTTTTAAGCAGGGCTAGGAAAATATTCATATTGTCCTGTTAAAATGTCTTTCAGTTTTATAACTTTAAAATTGGACACAATGGGGTCAGTAAATTGGGCCAGGGTAGTAAAAGGAGGGTAAATAGGTGTCTATTATAAGAGATAAGACAAGAGATCATGGCAGCTTGGACTCAAGGTCAGTGATAGAGTGGTGGAAGAGAAATTTAAGAAAAATCAAATTATTCAAGTGATATTGTTGAATAGAATCCTTTTGGAGTAGATGAATTAGGGGAGAAGAATGCTCTTCAAAAATGGTGCTCAGGTGGGGGGTGGGGATGTAGCTCGGTGGCACAAGCGCCTGCCTGGCAAATGCAATGTCCTGAGTTCGATTCCCAGTACAAAAAAAAAAAAAAAAAAAAGGTGCTCAGGTAATGACTCTGGGGTTCCTGAGGCTGCTATAACAAATTACTACAAAATGAGTAGTTAATAACGGTGGAAATTCATTATCTGACAGCTCTGGAAGACAGAATTCCAAAATTTAGGTGCTGACAAGGCCATACTCCTGCTGATGATTCTAGAGAATTATTTCTTACTTCTTCAAGTTTATGGTGGCTCCAGGCATTCCTTGGCTTACTGCTGTATGATTCCAATTTTCTTTTCTGATTTGACATAGTGTAATCTTTCAACACTTATATTTCTCATATTTTCTGTTATAAGGACATTTGTCACTGGATTTAGAACCCTTCAAGATAATCTCAGGAGTTCTCAGATTCAATTGGCTAGAAGTCAGTCACGTGGCTAGGGAGGCCAGCAACGATCATTTAATTGTATTTCCAGAAAACAAATGGCTTTTGGTCAGCACCAAGATGTTCCTGACACAGAACTGTGCCACATATAAAAGTTTTCTATGAGGTTCTCTTTCCTCAACCGGAAGAGATGTCTCTGAATCATGACTGCCAAGATTCACTGATATTTGACACTGAGAGAACCTAGAACTTAAAGTAAAAAACATCAAGATATGATTTGTATATGCACCAATACCCTCTTTTGAATATTTTTATTATGTATCCCAAACATATACTAATACATTTTTTCACCAGCTATATATTTCTGAAATATGTTACTACCACTTAACAAATCACTGCTAACTTGAATTGTTTTCAAAAGCTTTCCTCGCTGATTTCCTCGCTTCTGCCCTGACCCTTCCCTGTCCATTCTTCCTATGGAATGCGGAAAAGTCTTTCTGAGACGGAAATCAGATCATATTGCATATCAGCACGAAATCTTCCAGTCGTTTCATCTCAGTGAAACCCAGTTCAGGTCTTTGCCTTACAAGGCCTGACACAGTTGCGTGCTTGGCTCCGTTCTGTCACTCCTGCGTCTCTCTCTGAGTGGTGTTTAGCGCTACTCACACTGGCCACTTCGTTTCTAAAACGTGCTGTTCTTTTGCCCCTGTTGACTTCCTCCCGACATTAGCCTCTCACGTGCCTCAGGCCCCGTCCTTCTGAAGGCGGCTGCCCGGGGTCGCTGGCGTCCGTACTGCTCACACAGCGCCCGCGTCATCTGCCTTCATATTGCAGTGACACACTGCATAGGTGCCGTCTTCCTCCACCAGCATGGAGCCTCTGTGAAAGCACAAACGCTGTCTGGTCTGATATTAGTGCGCTGCGGGAGCTGGCACACGGCAGGCACTCAGCGACCTATGTCAAGGAAACGCGTGACATCTAATCATTCAGTGATTGGACAAATACCTTTTCCAAAAGAACCAATTCTCGTGTTTGTTAATAATGTGAAGAACTAAATGGTGTCTTAGGGTAGTTGAGGCTATCAAATTAATGCAAGTTGAAAAGCAAACAAAAACATTTTAAATGGAGCATAGTAGATAAGATGATAAATATAATTTTACTAACTAGATGATATCACAATGTGATTTGCAAAAGTAACAAAGTTACCTTGTAAATTGAAAGCATATTGATGTACATATATCTTGTTTGAAATATCACATTTGAAAATTGTTAAAACTAAGTTTATGTGTACTTATGACCCACCAGTTCTATACATTTATCCAAAAAATGTGGATTTGTATGATCACCAAAACACATATATGAATATTCATGGCAGCCTAATCCTTAATATAACAGATTAAGGATAACTCAGATGATTATCAGCAGCGGAATGCACAAGTCAGTAATGTACATTTCAAAACGTTACTGAACTAAGAATAAATGATTATAATCTCATCCAACATTATGGATGAATTTCATAAGGTTCATTGAGCTAAAGAAGCCTACTAAATCACTGTTACTCTCCTATTTATCTTTAGTTTCTTTTTTTTGCGGCAGGGGAGGGTTTCTCCAGTACCAGGAATCAAACTCACAACCTTGCGCTTGCCATGCAGTTGCTATGCCACTGAGCTAAATCCCCAGCCCCTCTCCTATTTATCTTGTTTTGAAATTTTGCTTTATTTTTTTCTCTTTAAAATAAAATTTTAAAAAAGGCAGTTACAAAAATATATACTATATGGTTCCTTTTATATATCATCCAAAAAATCAAAATGAACACATGATTATTATAGCATAGATGTAAGATATAATACATTAGACACGGGGGTTATGGGAGTGAGTGAGGGATGGGCAATGAATGAGGGGGAAAGGAAACAAGGGCTCTCTGGGACACAGGCAATACTTCTTCTTATTTCAAGTTTGTTTCACGTCTTCATTCTGTGAAAACTCATTGATCTCTTCATTTATTATATATGCCCTTTCCTTCATGCATATTTTATATAAATAATTTTCAAAAATCAATACAACTGCATTTCAATCAAATATAAATATTCTAGAGATTTAAGTAAAGCTTTCATCTTGCTTTGCATTCTGCAGCTCGCTTCCCAGTAACATGTGGTTTTGCCTTTTATACACATGCAGTGTCCGAATACTCTCTGGAAAGCATTAATCAAATTCATCTCCTTTTATAGGTGCTGGCTTCCCTAATTAAAGCAAAGCAATTCCTTTCAAGGTTTGAGAAGAGTTCCAAAAGAGCTCCAGTTATGTAAGCAGCCTTGGGCTCCTTCCCTGGATTTCTCCTCAACCTTGAAAGTCCAGTATGTTGTTTGCTGCTCACACTAGTAATTCCCACCTTTTTACTATCTGGTTACAGTACAAAGTCCTTTCCATTGCTGCTATATAGAAAAAGCCAAATTCTACTACATAGGAATAAAGAAGTACAGTAACGAAAATAATTAAACCCAATTAGCAATAGTTGTGTCTCCAATACAGATTTCATACAATACTGTGCAACTATTTATCATATAAATAAAGCACATTTATTCTACGTTGAATGAGACAATTACAGTTTCAGTTACCACAGCTGATTCTAAGTTCGGGTCCTGTACTCATATCCGTTCCTTCTCTAATTCTGTTTGATATTTCATAAGGTATGCACTACCAAGCAAACCCTGTCCCATATAGAACAGTAGAAGAAAGGGAATGGTAGTGTATGATCATTTTCAGCCCACCTGTGTAATGTCCACTGAACTAATACGAGTTTTTTAGAATCACAAAGTGGCTTTTGTGAAACACATGCTATCACAGGCAGGGAAGCGGCTCTGCACACTCTATGTGAATTCGTGAGTCTGCCAGATATCGTGGGTTTCTTGCTGGGGTCCCATTCTTCTGTTCGGCCTATTTGTGTAAGGGCGTTTGTGTAAGGGCGCATACTACGCATATGGCAGTGGTGGAGAAACTGAAAAAGACCTCCGCTCACTGCAGACTAACAGAGCCCAGGGAGTGTTCCTGCCTGTTCAGCGCAACATCATAACTTTGCCTGAGGCCAAGAGTTTGCTTTCAGAAGTCACATTCTCATTTTTACTCTACCTGTGTTATTGCCATTGATTGCGCATGAACTTCTTAGAAATCACGAAACAGCCCTTGTAACCCTACTGTAACTGTCCTATCAGCTGTTTTTTCAAAAACTGGTCTACCTTTAGAAATGGATAAAATCTACCTTCTCTTTCTCCTGGTTTTATAATTTCCTGACCCCCAAAGTTAAATTTTGAGTTTTATTTTCAATTATTATTGTTCCAGTACTGTAAATACTCAAAGACTATGACATATGCTCAAGGAAATCAAGGAAATCTGCTGCTCCAATATGCATGGAGCCAAGACCTGTGGACACTGAGCATACTGTCGTTCCCTAACTTCTCCAGCCTACTAGAAACAACCACCCTCCCCTTACGATCCCTGCGTTTTCACACACATCCTAGTATCCTAGAGCCCTGGAAATATATTCAGTTCTTCAAGCCTGCCACTCCTCGGATGCAATGATGAACATTCATTTCACTATCTTTCCACTGCTCTCCCCGGGCTTGTGCAGTCCACTATCACGTGAAAGTTTTATTCTCAAGGGCTTCAGACACATGCAGACCGAGTAAGCTCAGATGTCCAGCCCCATAAGAGAGTGACACCATTTGTTACTTTGCTCAAGTTACTAAATTGTAAATAGAAGAATCAACTCATACTACCTTAAATAAGGAAAGGGACAGAGAAAAGCACACAGGGGGCCAGAGCTGCAACGTGAAAAGCCGCCCAGGGTGGAACAAGGTGTAACAATGCCGCTCTTGCTGTAGTTTGCCTCCAGCGTGGTACCCTTCACAAATGCTGTGATTTCTCCATGGAGATACTCGACACTGAATAAAACAGCCACCACCTCAGCCTCACGCCACTGTCAGACACCACCAGTGCCGTCACAAGAGCAGCGGCTCCTTGGCTAACCTGCATCTGTCCGTGCCGTTCCCTCCGCTGCGCTGATGAAACCTCCTCACGGATGAGCTCCTCCTTGTTGGAAGCAAGCCTGGGAAACGTCTGCTGAGTGAGATACTTTGCATGACGGTGAGAACGTCCCCACACGTAGAATGAATGCTACGTAGTCTGTGGGTAGCGCTTGACTGCCTCCTATTCCTGCCACTGGTGATGGAAGGATTCTTGCCCCATGGTAACGGCAGAGGCTGGACATATTGCACCTAACATTAGGCAGGTGACAGTCACAGCAGTTAATCGTATACTTAATCACAACCTGGGGAAAGGAGACCCGGCGTTCTGTGCTGAGCTACATGAGGGCTCCACTTAGGGGCAGTGACCAAGCAGGGGCTTGGGAAGCGAGCTCCGTACTCTCAAGAGGGTACAGTGACCCAGCTTCCACTAGAGAACGTGAGCAGCCTCGCGGAGCAGTCCTGTGGGCTGTCAGAGAACTCAGCTCCGTGTTCAGGAGTAAGCAGGCTCTGTGCCAGGCGCCACGATTAAGAAGTGGCTCAGGTGTGGGACCTTATCTGCGGGAGCAGAGTGAGGTGGGGGATTTCTAGTCAGACCGGTCGACACCCTCCTCGTTTTAAAGAATGTCAAGGCAGCAAATACCGTTGGGTCTTAGTACAGTGTCGTAGAACACCCCATATACAGCAAATGCCAACCACAACGTATTTATTTAAATCTTATTTTAAACATTATTATATTTAACACTCAATTTAATAAGGTACTTTAAAAATTCTCTATTATATGAAGAGCATTTTCTAACATCAAAGACAGTATTTGAAATAATATTGTAAGTGTGTACCTAAAATTTATAAAGATATTGTTCTTCAAGACAGGTTGTGTTGTACAAGAATTTTTCTGAAACAAACCATTTCTTATTCTATGTAGTCTTTCCCCTAATATTAAAATTTAGGCTTTCTCTAGCTTTTCATTGCTTTAAATCATGTCTTGATGAGCATACTAATAATTCTTTCTGGGCTAATCACTAGAATTGTAGTTAATGTGCCAAAGGATAAGTTTTTTTGAGACAAGCTCTTGCCATGTAGCTCAGACAAGCCTCTAACTCACTAGGTAGCTCAGGCTGGTCCAGAACTCATGGTGATCCTCCTGCCTCAGCCTCCCCAGTGCTGGGATTACAGGTGTGCATCACTATGCCTGGCAAATATTTAAAATTTCTTAATATTCTTAATATTCTCCACTTAATATTTTAACCACTTAGAAATATATTTTTATAAAAGTAAGAAGGACTAACTAGTATAGCTGAATGGAAATATTAAGATTTTGTTCATTGATATAATATTTTGAAAACCACTATTTCTGAACAAATGTAGCTGCTCAAAAAATTAGGCTGTTTTAAATGGTTTTTCTTTTTTTTGAGTGTAAATTAAGCATTTTGAAGATTCAAATTTTTTATTATTATTTCTATGTTCTGTAACTGAGTATTTTTCAGGATTACAATTACCAGATGGCTTAAAGAGACAAGACTATTTTAAAATGCTTAAAAATAGTTTTATTTTAATAAGAAGAGGTTGGGGGCAGTCAGTGTGAATGTTTACATGTACAAGGGTATATTTTATTGAGAATGAAGATTTTCCTTTTTTACTGATTTTAAAAATTGTGATAGATTTTCATTTTAAACAGGAGTCATATATTTGACTTTGAGAAAATATTAACTAGAGAATATTGCCAAGGAGACTGAAGACTCTCTTTCTTAGGATATTTTTAAAGACTAGAAAAATGTATCATTTAACTTGGGCAGACTATTCTGTAGCATGCTGTTTTGAAAATATGGCTGCAGACATCAGCATCATTCATGCTGGAGGAGAGGGTGAGCTTACTCACTGAGTTCACCAGCGAGCACTGCTGCAGGCTCATGACCCACAGGCAGTGGAGAGCCGACTTCAGTTCATGGATGCATGCAGACGTGTAGCAGACCTGTGGCCGGGCAACTGAAAAGCAGTGTGGTTGATATTACGGTAGAAGACAAGAGGGAATAGCTAAACAATCATGGTCACTCTTTATTAAGTTCTTTCAGAACATGAAAGCGTAAATAAAACACAAAATGTACAACAGATAATTTGAAAGGGAAAGAAATTGCTCAAAGGAAGGGACAACTGGGATGAGGGAAAGGAGAAGAAGAAAGTATTAAGGCATGTATTATATAAATAGATAGATAGATACATAGCTGGCATAAATGTACTTTCAGCCTGTCAGGCACTGTGTGAAGTGTTCTGTGCATGTCACTTTATCTAATTCAACAACTTCATAGACTATAAGCTCCCATGTGTCAGATATCCACCCATGAAGGAACTAAGCAAAGATCTGATAGCCTGCCCACGGTCATGCAGACAGTAATTTACAGAGATTGTCTCCAAACATGTCTTTCAAAGCTCGTAGACGCTGGGCCAGCAAGCGTGACTCTGAGAGGATACAGCACCAGGCTTCTGAGGAGCGGGAAGTGAGGGTTGAGGAAAGACGTCAGCAGGAGCTGAGCAGGAACTGGCCAGCTCCACAGGCGGTGGTGGAGAAGCCATGCCTGGGGAGAAACAGCCAAGGAAGGGCCTCAGGCGCTTGTTTTTAAAGACTGTGTCACGCTGAAGTACTGAGTGAAGCAGGTGTTCCATAAGGAGTGCTCCACTGATAAGGATGGGGTTGTCATTGCTAATCTAAGGAAAAATCGTTCTGCATCAGTGCTCTGCACGCACACGCTCTGCTCCTATCTGGCCAAACCGTTTTCCATTCCAGTTATCAGTGTCTCCTCTCCGAGTCTCTGACTCTGCCATGACCACCTTCTCGTTTGCACTTCCTGTTTCCTGAAGGGAGAACATCTTCAGCTGGCTCAGCGGGGAGTTTCGCACAGCCACATGGCACCTCCCTGCACTACGGTGATCGATCCGTATTTAAACCCTGACGTGCACTGTCCGGCGTCTGGATCTGATTGCTCTACCAGCCTCGCAATGTCTACGACCACGCCGCTCTCTCAAACATTTGCAGTTGCTTTCTTTTGGAAGGAGAAGAAATGGCCATAGCTTGTAATTCTTCTCTTCTTTCAGGCTTTTTTAGAGTTCCAGTTCTGCCACACTCAGTTAATCCTCAAGTAGAGCCCTGTGTTCTCTCCGTGCTGGGTCCATATCACGCAGCTGTTTTTCTGATGTCGTACATCAGTGTAAACAAGGATGAAGAGAGTTGGCCGTGTTTGTCTCTGATTTTGTTTCATCTCAGGAAAGTAGGTCCTATTGAATTTTTCTGACTGAAGCTTAACATGTTTCTTATATCTCAGGTCATTTTATTTCTCCTTTGGCTGTTAAGAGCTTCAGTAGAATCTATCACAGCCATTCACTTTCCTATCTGAATTCAGAACCGAAGAGGAGGAGCCAGGTCAGGAGCCTGGTAAAAGACGGATGGAAGAATGCGCTTTTAGATCTGCAGCCATGACGGACCTCGGTGCTGAAACCCCGAATGAGATGGTCAGAACAGCGGCCCACGTCAGAGGTGGGCAGGCCCAGGTTTTCCTCTGGGTGGTCCCTCGGAGCCTGCCCTGGTTGGCTCATCCCTCCAGGAGGCAGTGAGCGAGGGGGAGCAGAGCTGGAACTGGCCTGTTCAAGCCAGTTTCTCCCCATGGAAGGAGGGTCTGGGGAGAGCAGTCTTCCTTGTTGGGGTACCGCTGCGGTTTCAGCATAGCATGTCCCCCAGAGGCTCCTGAGCTGATGGGTAGAGCTTCTGGAGGTGACTGAATCGTGGGAGCAGACAGCTGACTTGCTCCTGGGAGTCAGGGCCTGCTGGAAGAGGTGGTCACTGGGTGCGGCCTGGGAGGCCGCATCTTTCCACAGGCTTTGCCCTTCTCTCGCTGCTTCCCGGCCACCATGGTGTGAGCAGCTTTCGTCTGCCAGGATTTTCCACCGTGCTTTCGGCCTTGGGTTAGCTAACTAAGCTCTGTGCCTATCTCACAAAATAAACTTTCTTAAGCTGCAGGTGTCAGCATTGTGTCTCAGGGGCAACCAATGTGACCGACTAACACAGGAAAAAACTTAATTTTTGTTTGTCTCCTTTTGTGATATTAGCTCTTGCTCCCTTTAAATTAGTTTTCCATGTTTTATTGTATATATAGAATTCTCTCTTAAGTAGCCACTTATGTAATACTCGAATATAATTATTTAAATTTTTTCTGCCTCACATTTCTCAAATAAAGGCTCTCTCTCTGTAAAGATATATCATTATTCTATTGTAGCTACTACCAAAAGGCAAAATTCAGCAAATGCAATGAGTGACCTATTTGGTTTTTATTAGCAGTTCATGAATTAGGCATAATCCTACCTACGAAATAGAAATAAATTCCAATGAACCAAGCAGGGGAGGGGAGCTTTCTAGGTAGAAAAGAAGAAATAAAGAACAAAAAGCAGACTGGTCACTTCCAAGTACTTCCCCTAAAATGGAAGGGACTTCTCTTATCACACCGGATGCTGACTTGGACTCTTCTGATTAATTGGTGTGAGTCTCCCGGGTTTTTATTTGCTTGTTTTATGTTTGGAAAACTGAACTTCTTTGAACTATAGTTTGATTTCCCTGCACCTAGCCAAAGTGACTCCATTCTGTGTTCTGGTTAGGTCCAATCTGTTGGGTCTAGTGCAGAAGCTTAATCCAAAACAATGTCTCCCCATAAGTTTTATTTAATGCTATCCTCTGGTAAAAATAATCCTTAGTATTTTTGTGGTGTGGCTTCTCATAATGCTCATATTTGCAAAGTGCATTTCCTGAGTTGATTTTATCGGTAACTTTACTTTTGAAATAATTTCCTTTTAGGAAGATATTAGAACAGAACACATAACTGTCCCCAAATTGTGTTTGAAATAAGACGACTTCAGCACCTGAGTCGAAGAAAGTATGTGACCAGCCCAGCTCTCCTAACGGAATTGGGTTCCTGAGGCAGGCGAATGAATGTTGTAGACTGTTTAAAGATTTCAGGATAAAGTGCGCAGATCTGAAGGATGTCACACATAGGGCAGTGAGGAGTCTACACAAATGTTTTTCTATGTACTGGCTTGCAACTCTCTCTGGTTTTCTAATGACATCCCACATATTCTTAATGATGAAAAATCTGAGAAAGAGAGAGAGAGAGAGAGTCTTAAAATCAAATATCTGGACTCTCTTCAACCAGTATTTTTAACATGCTTATTATTAACAGGCAAATAGGAAGTGTGAATTCAGTATAAATGAATCATTTTTCTCTGTCAGATTCTTTGGGCTTTATTGTCATCAGATCTGTCATTTCCTTCAAAGTTCTTGGGCTCCCTGGCTATTGTCCCTCTCGCTTATCTTTGAGACGGTTTCAGCATCCTCTCTGTGTGGTCTAATTGCCTCACCTAATTTGCACTAGGCCCATGCATTCACTCCGCAGCCTGATTATTTTCCCAGGGTGTCCACGCTGTAAAGCTATCTCTTACCAGTTCTGGTCCCAGGATTCAAAAATGCTCATTTTCGGAAGGACTGCAGATCTTAACCAAAGGTAAAAATTTGGCAAAATGAGCAGGGAGAGAGTTTAAACATTTTTTTAAAGACCTGAAATCCACTTTGCTTATATTAAAATAGTTTTCACCGTGGATGAAAAGTCCTGCTGGCAGTCAGAGGATCCTGTGACATTCAAGTCTGCCCAGAGGAAGCAGCCCGGCAGAGAGGCTCTCTGGTCTACAGATTTGCATTGTTCTGCTAACTTTCCTACGCCAAAAACACTCAGTTGTTCCCTTTCCCCAGCCTCTAAGGTCACAAGACAGACAGTTCTTTCTTGATTACTCAAACAAATACACGTCTGATTCAGAGGGGGGAAAGAGAGTTGCCAGCGGGCGCCGCTGAGGAAGGGCAAGGCTGCTTTCACTTTATAAGCCAACCTGATGAATCACCACACCCATGACTAATGCTGCTGTGCTCATGTGCCCAGTAATGTAGCCTGTTTTTCAAAAAGGAAAATGCTAAACAAGACCAAAGGAATATGAAAGAAAATCAGACATTTGTGCATGAGTGTATAGTGTAGCCCAGTCATCACAACAGGCTTGATAAATCTCAACATGTTCTCATTTTAATTAAGACCTAAAGAATGTGGAACTGGCATTGCTCTCAACTTGGATTTCCTCACAAGCATTAGCTTCCTGGGCTCAAAAGTTTCCAAATGTTTTCTAAATCTCCTAAGGTTAAGCACAGACAGAGACTTCAATAATGATGCTGACAATTTCCATTTTAAAGAACTGATAAAAATAGGCTGGCTTTTACATATGAGTATACATGTAAAAACTGCGTATACATGTATATAAATGTATATGTGTGTAATATACATACAAATATACACATATTCATTATATAAAAGTTATATATATATATATATATACTTACATTATGAAAGACATTGTTAGTACTGTCAACTATATGTCTATTGAGGGAGGAAAATACCTGTAGAGAAAATTCTAATATAATGTGATACATCAAATAATGGTGATGCACAGGCCTTGTGAACCAAGGGAGGAAACCTTTAAGGAAGGGAGCATTTCAGGGAAAACTCTGGACAAATGAGAAAGGAGTTGATCTCCGAGGATTCTTAGCATTTAACCCTCTGAAGAAGGAGAGAGAGCTGAGGTGTTGGGTGGAGGAAGTCCAGATAGAGGAAAACTAAGCCAGACAGACAGACCTACGTGTACTAAGGAAATAGAATTTATAGTTTTAAAACTTGGAATAGGAAGCTCCAGGCACCACACTTTGCTGTTAACTTGTACAAGCCATTTAAGAAAGAATATCAATTCTACCCAAATCCTTTGAGAAAACTGAAGAAAATGAGCAGCTTCCTAACTCATCTATGATCTTGCATTACTCTAATCCATAATCCAGACATCACAAGGAAGATAACTACACAGCAATATCCCACATGGACATACATACAACACCTAAAGAAAAGTTTAGCAAATGGAACCCAGCAAGATACAAAAACAATAATGTAGTGCAGAAATGAGATTCACTGTACAAATGCAGAGATGACTCATCATTTAAAAATCACTCAATGTAATGCATTATACTTTTTAAAACAAATGATCATAATGGGTGCAGAAAGCAGCCAGGCGTGGTGGCATACAGCTATAATTGCCTCACTCTGGGAGGCTTAGTGGGATGATCACAAATCAAAGCTCAGCCTGGGCAAGACCCTGCCTCAAAGTAAAAAATAAAGAAGGAATGGAGATGCTGCTCAGTGTGAGGGTTCTGGGTTCACTCTCTACCCTGGAAGAAAAAGGGTGCATAAAATATTGGCAAAATTCTGTTTATTCATGACAGACTTAACAACTCTCAGTAATCTAGGAATAGAAGGAAACTTCCTTGGCCTGGTCAGGTCATCTGCAACAAACAGACAAACCATCGGCAGCATCACACTTAATGGTTAAGAACTCAACACTTACCTCTAAGATTAGGAACAAAATCTCATCCTTGTTCAGCATATCAAAGGTCCTAGATACAAAACAAATCCCAAAGACTCTACAAAGAAGTCATGAGAAATAATAAAGGAGCTAAACAAGCTTGTAGAGTATAAGATTAATGTACAAACATCAGTTATACTTTCATATTCTGGTACATTATAATGCAAAATTAGAAATTAAAGTTTTAAAATGACATCATTTAGACTTAAAGCTTTTTTTTTTTTTTTTTTGGTTTTTCTCTGGTACCAGGAACCGAACTCACGACCTTGCACTTGCCAGGCAGGTGCTTTGCCGCTGAGCTAAATCCCCAGCCCTAGACTTAAAGCATTTAGTAAAATAAACTTCTGAGGTATAAAGCTAACGAAACATGAAACTATATGAAAAAGTAAAAGGGTAAAATCCCAAGGGATATATCCAATAAAAGGTATCTATAAAACTTTTTTGATAGACATTAAAGAGGACATATACAAGGAAAGATAGGCTACTGGGCTGGGGATGTAGCTCAGTGGTATATTGTGTGCTTAGCATGTATGAGGCCCTGGGTTCAATCTCCAGCGCTACTGCACTACTAAAAGAAAGCTATGACATAGGTTCTGCGCTATATACTCACATAGAACCTAGAACAGTGCCTCCTCCTACCAGCCAGACTAGAGAATTAATTCCTGGGTCATAGGCAGAGTGCTCAGGAAAATTTAGCCTCAATAGTGGGGCGTAATTAGCTCTCACTGATCAATCATAAACCTTAGACCTTAAACTACTTTGATCTTTTATCTGTGTATGTCATTCATCTCTAACCCTTCCTGTATTTTTTTCCTAAAGTACAATAATCTAGATTTCTTGTATTCAGATGCTTAATACTTGGATGACAGATATCTTAGCACTATTTTGATGAATCACAGGCTCAGAGAAGACATATTGAGGCCTATTTGGTTTATTGAAAAGAACAGTTAATGTTTAACTGTTTGATCAGTCTTATATACCCAGATCTGGTAATCTGAGTAACCACTTTGAAGATAACAGTATGTAATACAACAATTATTAATTTCCTATCCCCTTATTTTGAAATTCTGCATCATTTTTATTGTTTTTATGTTGTTTCATTTATGTCTTTGTTTTGGTTCTTTTCCCTTTAAAATAAAAAAAGAAAGCTAGTTTTGTACTCTAGGTGAAAAACGGTGACATGGACTTCAGCAGTAGCGGTGAAGGTGATGAGCATTAGTTCTGGATATATGTAGAAGGTAGAGCCAAATGATTTGCCAATGAACCAGATGCAGGACATGAGAGAAAAGCAAAATACAACAATAACTCCAAAGTTGTTCGCTTTGTGTGTTTGGTTTTATCTTTTGAGAAAAGGGTCACAAGAATATATTCCATTTCTTGAGTAGGAGAAAACAATAGGAAAGGGAGTTTGAAGGAAACCAGAAGTCCTGTGAGACACAAAGTAAATTTGGAGTTCCTGCATTTCATTTAGGTGGAGGTAGGAGGTCAGCAATTGAATTACAAACTTGAAATTTATGGGACTGGTCAGTGTTGGAGATCTAACTTAGGGTCAGCTGTAGAGAGTTATTTCAAAGGAAGGGCCTGGATGAAGATGCCAAGAGAGTGAAGGCAGAGAATGAAGAGAGATCGCATAAAGCCTGACCCTGCTGCATTCCAGCGCGTAGAGATCAGAAAGATAAGACCCAGTGGTGGATGGGGGCCAAGCAATAAACTGTCAAAGAGGAGGCATATGGAGGGACATTGGACTTGGCAATGTAGGAGATACAGTGACCTTGACAGAGCTTCAGTGGAGTGTTAGGACAAGGCAGTCCTAGTTGTCAGGCAGGCTTGTTTATTTGTGTGTATGTTTAGGACGGAAGATAGCACTGCACGCTGGATGATGGTGGAAATGGCCCCGGAGACACTGAAAAGCTGATGGCTCCTACTTTTCCATTTTCTTTGGTTTGGACTTTCGAGACTTGATGCATAAGGAGTGATATGTTTGAAGTAATTTGAGTTTTTAAAAATATCAAACACAGTTTCCTATGGTGTTTATTTTATTTATGTTTACTTACCTCAATAAAGTATGAACATCTCAGGATGAGTGCTTGTGTTTCAGATGTCCCATAATTGTACATTTACTCAAAAATTTTAGGAGTCAGATTTACCATTTTCTAACAGGAAGTTCTAGTTTTGGAATTTAAAAACCAATCTCAATAATTATTTTGGATTCTAAGTGTTTATACTGGCTACCTATATAAACTGCATTCCCCAGACGGTTTCCTTGGTATATCTATACTTGATCATAAATTGATGCCTCGTCTCTAAATATTACTTACCCAAAATTGATGTTATATTAAGTAACACCTGAATTTCCTTTTAGAAAAACATTGGATTAACAAAATCCAGAAAGAGAATTAATGAATATGAAGAAAATACCACTGACAGCTGCTGGGCACATCCCGTATGCTGGGTGCTATGCTACACACTTACATTCACTAATTCACTCCCCACAGCAATTCTGTCTGGCGGTTGCTACACTGAGTGTATCTTACCAACCCGGAAAGTGAATTATTACAGAGGGTAAGTGACTAGCTGAAGGGCACGCAGCTGGTGTGTCACTGTAATGCGAGGTCCATCAGTAGTTGTAGCACGTATAAATGGGAGCAAGAGAGAGTACAGAAGAAAGGAAGTTACACTGATTTATTAGGAATCTCAGGGTGAGTAATGAATCTACAATTCACCACTAAAAATATTGGATTTATAATTGTTTCAATATAGCAAAGTGCCCTCTGTTGAAAGAATTAGGTAAGGACTCACTATTTAAGAAGAGAAATACACTATCACTCCTACTTTGAATCTGGAGATAGACTCTCCATCCACTGTGTAGTTGGAAGGGAAAGGCCAAATGCTGAAAACTCTAAAAGCAACTTTACGAGGCAGACAGGATTCCTTTGGGACTTCATATCAAGCTATTTTCAGTAGGGAGTACAAATATTTTCTGCAAAATGCTAAGAAACGCCTTTGAAACATCTCCTAATAGGGTCATACATGGTCTGTTGAAAAGAACAGAAACCGATTTGCCCCTATACCTCTGATGCTATCATGGTAGACGAGAAATTAGCATTTACTACTATTTCTTTTGTTCTAATTAAACATTACTCTACCTTGCACTGATAAATACAAATATTCTAAAAACAAATTTGTTAAGAATTATGTTTGTATCTTAAGTAACTAGGGTGGCAATTTATCTCTAAGATCAACTCTTCCTTTCCTTCTGTGTTACTTAAAATTGGCTGTTAGCTTTTATACTTTTTATATTTCATAAGCATGTAAGTAAGTACTAGATTTAAATATCTGTTGCCATGTTTAAAATAATGAAATGTAGGGAGGAATAAGGCAGCCCCCAAATTGCTTATGGGGACTATACTGCATTTTGGGGTACTTAGTTATCAACTCTGAAGCTGCGTGGTGAATGTGACAGCTTTCTACTTGTAGGTGGTTTAAGTGGACAAGCTAACTCTTAAAAACTCTTAAACAAAGGGCAAAGGTGCCCACCTTCTGTTTTCTATGCCTTCCTTTCCCTTTAAGATAGCCCCCCTCACATCTTTAGGGGTATCTCATACGTGCTATCACAGTTTGCTTACTCCATAACCTCTGACAGCAATCATTTCACATCAGTAAAGACTAAAACAAATGTGTATTCTCTCCCTAAAGGTTTTTTAATTTTAATCCTCATTTACAACATCACATGAGAAGCATCACCCCCTACCCCCTCACATACATCCTTTAAATTGTATTTTCAACATCAGGAATCAAGTAGAAGAGATATTAATGAAGTTATAAGAGTAACCATGAGAATACTAGCTATGTAGGTCAAATAACATATAAATCTATGCATACTATGTGTGACTAGTCCCAAAATAAACTACATTAAATTGTACTAAAGAGTAAATAAATCTGGTACTTAAATAACAGCATTTAGAACAAGATGGCACCTGAGAATTCATTATATTCTTTCCTTTCACCACAGGCAATAATGTTCTCTATAAAAGCACTAACAGATGGCCAAGAACTTATACTATTACTTTGGATTTTCTTATTAAAATGGCTAGATTTCAGAATCCAGCTTATTGGCAAGCTATTTTTCAATTGAGAAATGCATCTGCTCAGAAACCCCAAAATAAACATGCTTCCCAAAGGAATCAAGTATGCTCTGTGAAATCCTGGCACAGACCAGGCTGTGCTGAGCATGAATTTCTTTATGAACTAATTTTACTGTGATGGTGGTGGGGTCCTTTGTTCCTAATTAATAGGTGCTTAATCCAGGTCAAACTAGGGGTAGAGGGTTTTGAGCTGAGACGTGTATGCTCAGACTCTAGATGTACTATATCCTTGGTTCAATTCAAAGGACAGTTTTCATTTCATCATTTTAAGTCATTGTTCTCAACACCCAAGAAATCTGTCGTCATGCTACTTACACCCATATCTGTCTTATAACTCTAATAGTCTCTGAAAACCCTTGTAGGACAAAAGTAATATACTGTACTTTTATAACCAGAGGCAAAAATGCTCAAGATTTTAATACTCTCAGTTTCAACACTCTGAACTGTGTGCTCCAAGCTGTGTACATACTACATATCAGGCACACAAGTGTGAACCTGTCTTTTCCTTGGGGAACTTATACTGTAGGACATGTTCCAGGGGACTTAAATCTGCAGAAGGGGATTTGGGCAGCACAGCCTTAGGTAGAGAAATGTGTCGGTATTGCACAAGACAGGACATGATGTGAAGTAGGTTAGGTAGAAAGTAATAAAATAACCCAGAAAAATGGGTGACGACATGGAGAAGTGCAATCACACAAGAGATGGTTTAGATACAAAACTGACAGGATTCAGTAACTGCTTGTCTTCAAGAATCAACAATAAACTTCACTGGAAAAATATTTTTGCTGATAAAAAGAAAATATGAGACTTAGGTTTAGGTGTTAGTTTAATATGCTGGGCAACAAAGCACCACAAACATAGCAGTTTAACACAATGTCCCTTTCCTTCCTCACAGTTGTGGTGAGTTAGCCATTGGGGATGAGTTAGCTGGGGCCTCTGCTCAGGATCTCACACGGCTATTGGTGTAATTTCAGCAAAGCCACATTTCCCTCTGGAGGCTTGGCTGGGAAAAATGGACTTTTCCAAGTGTTTTCTGGTTCTTGGAAGAATTCATTTATTTGGCTACATGATTAAGGATCTGAGGTTCTTACTGGTTTTAAACTAGAAGTTTTTGTCAGGTCTTAGAGGTAGTTACTTTTTCCACCTACACTTCTCTAGAAGCCATTCGTATATAACATGGGTATTTGCTTCTCCAGTGTCATTAGAAGAATCTCTACCTCAGTGTGCTAAGACAGTGCATTTAAGACAGTGGCCTTCTATCCCACTGGAATACAATATGACGTAATCAAATCATGGAATTCCATTTGCCATGTTTCATTGGTTAGCCACAAACTTTGCCAACATTCAAGAAGAAAGGCCTAAACACAGGTGGCTAATCAGTGGGACATAGCATATGGGTGTGTGCCACAGTTTGGATCTGTTATGTTCAAGTGTGGAGCAATCTTGTAAACAAGAAATCCGCAATTGTAAATTGGACTGTGTACATCCAGCATGTATTCTCCTGAGTGAGCTTCTGATAGCAATTTGACTTTACTATATCTTTACTATATCTTTATTCAGGCTGTGATGGATGAGTCCACAAAATCAAGAGGTGTAAACTTTTAACATGATATACCAATCATGTTAATTATTTCCCACTGTTGGGAAATAATTCACAATTATTCCAACATTCACAATTTAAAGGAGGAGAATTTTACTTTGGCTCACAGTTCGGGGAATTCATTCCATAATCAGCTAGCTCCAAGGCAGAAATGCCATGGCAGAAGTATGAAGCACAGCAAACCCACTCAGTACATAGCAGGTGGGATTCACAGCAGGACAGCAGTGAAAGAAAGGAACAGGCAGAGGACCACATATATTACCCAAGGCCATGCCTCCATGATCCACCAAGATGTACCCCAAAGCGTGCTTGACTAGTGTGCTCAGCATTTCATGATCTAACAAAGCTGAATTATCAGGATTATGGTCAAAACCCACCCTTTGTCAACTTCACATCCAAACACGTCTCCTTAAACCATACCTGACTGAGAAAGAAAGTAGCACGCTCACAATTCCCTTTAACATAACAACTGTCCTGCTTACAACCATAAAAGCAATAAATTTTTCCCCAGTCTCAAGATTTCCTTGGGGGCTGGGGATTTAGCTCAGCGGCACAGCACCTGCTGGGCAAGCATGAGGTCATGAGTTCGATTCCTAGTGCCAGAAAAAAAAAAGATTTCCAGTATTTTTCAGAATTCTTGATCCAAGTCTCTTCTGAGACTCCAGGCAAGCTCTTAGATGTAAAACTTCATAAAAATAAAAAACAAGTCATATAATCCCCAAAGTCTAATGGCACAGGTAAACATTCCTACTTCAAAAGGGTATAGCAAAGAATTGGAACTAAGCAAGACTGAAAAAAGTAAAGCAAACATTAAATCCTGTACTTCTATGCCTACCGTACAGGGAACAGTGTGGTAAAAGAGAATTACAAACAGTATTGGTGAATTACAAAGAGTGAATTACAGAGTATTACAAAGAGCATTGAAATTACAAAGGGTATTGGTGGCCCCACCCCTATGGCTTACTGGTTGCAGCCCACCATGCCTTTCCACTGGGCTGGCTTCACTTGTGGCCGGCAGCTTTCCTTAGCTGATGTTCCACATTCCTGGCATCTCCAACTTTCAGGAGTCTCCTCTGTACCTTTGGCCCTATTCACACAGTCGCATGCATTGCCCACTCAGGGTCTCCTTGCCTGGCCTTCCAGATCTTCCTATAAAACCTGGGTGGGAGCTTGCCTGACTTCACAACTCTTGCATTCTGCATGTCAGCAAAAGCAGCATCATGTGGACACACCAAGGTCTACTGTCTACAGAAGAAGTACATAAGCCCCCTTGGACCATGGCAATGGCAGTTCAGAGTTCCTGGATGACTAAGCACTTTGTGAAATGAATCCCAGAGAACCAACTCCCTAGGAAACCTTTCTTGAGAAAGGGTCCCAGAAGCTATGTTTTCATATGAAAGTTGAGAAATTCACATCTGCAGACTGCCATGGGTTAGGAGTCGCTAATTTCTGAAATGCCCTCAAGGTATCTTCTTCTTATCCCTGTAAAAAAATACTGTTCCTTTTTCACTGAGCTAATCTCTTTATCAGTCACACTTCCTTTTGCCTCTCCAGGGTCCTCCCCTTTTACACACGGCTACTTTGGGGCCTAAATTTAAAGTTTTCAGTTTTTTCTGCTCTACTTTTTGCCCCTGATTCTCACTATAAATCTGGCTAAAGCACCCAGCAGTACCCATGCCACAGCCTGAATATTGAACTGTCTTAAAGTTTTCTCTGTCAGATTAATTAGTCCATTGCCCTTAATCTCAGCATCCTTCACAGTCTCAGGACATGGGCAAAATGTAGAGAAATTTTCTGCTGTAGTGTAATATACATGGTGTCCCATCCAAAAGAAATGGAGCCCTTCCTTCCTACTGAAACCCTCGAGCCTGCTTTACTGTCCACATTCCGACAGTATCCCGGTCTTCTGGACTCTGACCAGATCAGCCATCAGTGTTGTAACCCTTCTCTAACCTGCACCTCCAAATCTTTCCAAACTCCTCCTGTAAGCCAGATTCAAAGGCTTCTAAACCACATGATCACGTATAGTCACAGTGATGATCCCACTTCGACAGCACTGGATTTATGCATTAGTCAGTTTTTCCATCATCAGGACACAATACTGCACACCCCAGATACTAAAAGATGAGAGTTTCTCTCCAGCTTACTGGTTAGTGAGCCATGGTCAGCTGGCTCCAAGTGAGAAATGTCACTGCAGAAGCACATAGTGGAGCAAAGATGCTCAGTTCAAGGTGGCCGGCACGCAAAGCAGGGCAACAGTGCCAGAGAGGAGTGTGTGAGGGATCATGTATAGTACCCAAGGCCAAGCCTCCATGACCCACCCACACACTCAGAAATATGCCCTGCTACTCTGCTAGGCATGTCTAATCCAACAAGATTGACATATTAGGATTGAAGTCACACAGAGCGACAAAAATGAAATAATATTCATCAGGCAGTGAGGAAAGTGAAGCTTGGAAGACATACAGCATCATCCCTCAGATAGGGCTGTGAAGCTCGGAGATAGATGTTTATCTCTTAGAAGCAAAGATAAAATAGTTTAATTTGCTTTTCTGAAAAGTTTCATAGAACATATTGGCAGACTTTCAGCCACCTCTTTCTTGGAAAAAGCAGTAATACCTCCCACTATGCATCAGCTTCTGAGCCAATTTTCATGTAACATGCGGAAGTTAATTCTGGTCAGCTCTCAACCAAACTGTGATCTTTGCACATCATTTGGAAAACTGAAGGAAGGTGCAGAGGCAGAGGCCCAGAGAAAATATGCTAACAATTGAGGCTGTATTACCAGCCTTTGCTTCCTTATTTAAACCCTGATCAGCAAAGTAAAATAAGCCTAGACCAGCTATAACCAGGGTTTATGTGACCAAATCTGTTGATAAATTAATAACATCATCAGTGCATAAATTTTAACCTTGCTCTGCCTGTATTTCACTTCTGATGGCTTTGGACAACAGCCATTCCATTTCCTAAAGGGAGAAAGCAGAACAATGATTCACCATATTCCACATACAGAAAATAAATCTGATTTTACAAAGAAGAACGCCCCCTTGCCCATATAGTTACATTATATAATCATGGGTTTTAAAAACTACTTCATAGCCATGTTTAAAAATATGGCTGTGAAACCTTGAAAGATAAGCCATCACCTGAAGAAATACTTATTGCATACGTGATAAAGGATTGTCATATTTTTGTAACTGAAGAGTCTTTAAAATCAGCAACAAAGATGAATGCAATAACAGCAGAAGAATGTGGAAGACCCAGTGAAGAAATACAATGGCTAATATGTTATTGACAATGACAGAAACTTACTTGGAATTACAGACATGTAAATTGGGGCAATAAACTATTTAATATACCTAAGTAATAGACTCCAGTGACAGTGCAGGAAAGGTAATGCTCTCATGTGGCTAGAAATGGCATTAATTTTTCTGGAAGACAATTTTAATATACATCAAAAGTTCTACAATGTAATCATTCTTTTGCACCAGGAATTCTGCTTCTAGGAATTAATCTTAAGGGGGGAAATGTGACTTTGTTTCAGGGATTTTTAAAATCACAATTTACTTATAGTTGGGGAAAATGAAATGAAATAATACAGAACACCAGAGGGTTAGTAAAACAAGTTACACATAGTTATAGTCTGGCATAGATACTTTTAGCCTGTCTTCCCACTTCACGCATTCACTCCTAGGAGAACTATGGCCAGCCTCATACGTCCCATGGGACTATTGGTGTCACACAGCCCTTGGCATCCTCCCATTCCTGGTATAGAAGAAGGTGCAAATGACATGGGTTCAGCTGAAGTTTAAGGAGAAATAAAAGAAATATGAGTGCTAATCTGCCTCATGTCCTCAACTATCTCCAACCATATGCTCAGAGAGAGGAAAAGTATTGCAATGTTTCTAAAGTTCACAGTCTAGTATATTCTGAAACTTGAAGAAAACAGAAAAGGACAAGAATAAAAATTTGTAGTGGTCAAAGTCACCAGGGTTGCTGGGGTCAGTGACTTGGAGGGCACTGGTGTTCTATTCAATTCAGGATGATTTGTTGGCAAAAGGGTGTTGGGAGGCCAGTGTGGAGTGCATGAAAAATTATCTTCTAAAAGATGAAGCTAAGATGAGCAGCTGGTACATCAGCCAGTCTCCTGAAATCAGACCACACTGGTGGAATCACAATGGGAGACACCTCTCTGAGGCTTTTAAAATTTTCTGCATAGAGAACAGAGGCACCGAATGGCTTTATCTTCTCAAGGATGTTTGTATGGTCAACAACTTTGAAAGATGAAGATAGGCCTCCCTTTAGGTCAGAGGGCATCTTTGCTTACTGTCTATTACAACAAATATAATGGCTCCCTCCAAAGCAAACAGTGGCCAAGTGTGATTATTTCCCATTAAAAGATTTGTATTCATGAGGCTCAGGGTTTCTCAGCTGTGAGAGAAAACCCCTGAGTGTTTTATATCCACTGGGGCCCCTCCATATCATGTGAGCCACATTGAAACCTCAGTGCCAACCCATACCAAGTTTTCCATACCTGCCCACTAAGAGAAGAATATTAATAACTATTTCATTGACTCCTTAAGATTTTTAAAAATGAATGAAAATTTTAAAATTTTAAAAATGAAAGAAAATATCTATTTTATTAACTGTAAAAAATTGAGAATCTGTCATTAACCTGACAAACTCTATTGCCTTGAATATCAACAATAGTTTTAGCTTTACTAATTAAAATATTTGAGATAATTCAATGAGATAAGGTTCACGTAGGTCTCTATTTTAAGAATAAGTTTCATGAATTATATTAATAAGTAAATATACAGACTACCTCAACAAGATTTCAGTGCAAGTTTACGTGCTTCGTCTCTTGAGTCAGACATGAACAATATTAACCCACAGGACTTTAGATCATAGTGAGATATACTACTTAATTCATATTCATGCTTTTAAAGGTTGGTAAGGGGACTCAGGGCTTGTGTGTGACAAAGATAAAACAGTAACTTACTGCTACAAGAGCAAAGCACTAGGAATTTGACAACCTGACATTCTTCATAGTGTTTAAAAATAAATGTAATAGAACTCTCATTGAAATTTTGATTTTCTTTAATTTTCTTTTCAAATATCTGTTGTAGTAGTACCAATTTCATTCATTTGAACATTAGCAGTATAACACATACTATGAATATATTAATGTACAGATACTAGTATAACATATAGTCAAAGTTTTCTGTAATTAACAGTCAACACTGAGATCAACAAGATTTAACAAATTGTTTAAAACAGCATAGGAAAAATGACGACATATGAGGCATATGCTATTATATTCCATTAGCTGTCTTATGTTAGCTATTTGAGCAATAACAGTTTCAACATTTTTATGGCTTAGTGCAATAAAATTTTGGTTTTTTTCATCTACAATGGACTTTGATAGTCACAGTCTGTTGCTGGAACTAGTATGTATCTGTTTTACACAATCATATAAAGTCTAGGTTGATGACAGATTTTCGAGGTTACCATGGGCATTAACATTCAACGGAAGGAAAAGGTAGGAGCGAAGATACGAACTCACACCAGCTATTTAATTCCTTGGCCCAGAAGAGACCAATGTTACTTCCTTTCATGTAGTGACATGCCCTGTTCTAGCTGCCGGCAGGTATGGAAAACTTGGTATGGGTTGGCACTGAGGTTTCAATATGGCTCACCCCCGCCAGCAGCCAGATTGAGATTTGACTCCACACATGGCAGTGTTGGGAGGCGAGTACGTCCTGGTGGTACCACACTCACTCATGGAGTAGTCTTTCCTAAGAAACCAGGTTAGTTCTTTGGAGACTACATTATGTCTCCCAGGAGTGGTTTAGGCCTTGTTTACTGCCCAAGTGGATCGTCAGGAAGTAAGGCTGATGCTTACCCCAGCATCTCTCAAGCACACGTTTCTGCACGTGCCCACTTCCTCTTTCCACTTCTCTGCCATGATGTGTCTGAGTTACTTTTCTCTCACTGCTAAGACAAAATACCTGACACCCAAAGCTGAACGGGAAAGGTCTCTAACTCACAGTTTGTAAAGGTTTCTTTCCATAACGGGCCAGCTCCAAGGCAGGATGGCATGGCAGACAGGCCTTGCAAGGAGAAACAATTCATGGTGGGGAGAAGGCAACAAAGCAACAAAGGTTGACCATGGCTCTTTCTATCCCTTGTACCTTGTCCAGGCTGCGGAGGGCAGGCAGCACTCACACCCTCAGTCCTAGTGCCCTTGATCCTAGCGTTGCAGCATGAGTCAGTTCCAGCATCACACACTCTAGGTCCAGCCACCTCTGAAAAAGCCCCACCTATGACTGCATGAGGCTTTGGGGGACATCTAGACACAAGCTGTAACTGGCATGAGGCACTTACTGGAAGACCATCATATGTGGCTGCCCAATCTTAGAGCTGTGAGCCAATATAAACCTCTTCTTTATAAATTACCTAAACTCATGTTTTGTTATATCCATACAAAATCCACTAAGGCAGCTGGGTAGTTACCAGGAAAAATTGATATTTTATGTGTAGCATTAACTTTGTATTGCTAGCCATTTCAGTTATAAGCATGTATCAGTGGAATTTTTATCTTTCTAAAAAAAAAAGTCTTTGGAGAAATACATTAGGATGGAAATTAACTAGAACAATATGAGTTAGGTATGAATTTGACTGATTCGGGCACATATTTCAAATTTGCCAAAATACCCTAATTCAGAGAAGAATAATCTGAAAGACTGTTATATTCCTTAAATTCCTTCCTTAAATTTATACCCTTCTAAATTTTAACAAAGTCACATTCAGAATTTTAAAAATAATACTATTAATCCCATAAGAAGTTCTGAAAGTAATAGAACCTTGCTACTCTATTACAGCAGTTACTGATTACCCATTTTTCAAAGGCACAGTTTTCATCTGTATTGTATAAATGTAGCTATGACTAAAGTTATATAATTTTTATTATATATGTTTTATCATGCCAACTAAGTGTCAGTGATACAAGCTAACTCCTGATCCTTCTTTATGTCATTAAGATTAAAATAATACCTGAAAGCTTTAAACTAAATCACATCTGAATTATCAATGCCTAGATACCCATGAAACAAACATTTTTATATTGTTTGCAATGACAATTGTCAAGAAAAATGTCAGTAACAGTTTGACTAAACATCCTAAATTTCAAATAATTCCAACATTAAATATCAGCTGCAAATAGAAAGTATATCTTTAAAATTTCTTGTAGGTTGTTTCTCTCGGGTGAAGGTTTTGTGAGAGGGGCTGGGTGGGGAGGGGAGGAAGGAAAAGGGACTGCCTCGTTACAAACTGATAACAAAGCTACTAAAATTACTCTTATCAATGGTCTTTGCACTTAACTTGTTTAGAAATAACTGAAAAACAAACTCTGTGAGTCATCACTTCTTGTCCATCCCACTTTGGCTGGTCACCTTGTTCTGGTGGACAGAAAGTGAGTCCATGTGGGAAGAGCTGGAATTTGGACAAGTTTCATTAAGCACTCCAACCGATATCAGGTAAACAAAAAAGGGACCACCTTGCAATGAGAATTGCTAAAAAGCATATGTTCAATTTAAGTAATGAGTTCTGTTTCACAAAACTGTGCTTTGAAATACTTTCTTAGATTTGTGGTCCTTTAATACAATTTTACTTTTGAAGAAATCAGACGATATTATGAAAAAGGGGACGACCAGCCAGCGATTTCCACCTACCAATTAACCAAGGCCCTCATCTACACATATAGTAAACAAATTCAAATGGTATTAAAAGGTAAGTTATATTTCCTATTCTACTCCCTCCCATTCACTGCGCACCCCCCCCCCCACTGAGCATAGAAAGAAAAGCTAAGCATTGTCAGGATGGAGTGGGTAGATTAATCATACACTTTTAAAAAATCTCCACTACAAACCATTCTTTAATTTTAAGCCAGCAGATGCTTTATAGGACATAGGCACGCACACAGATGCAGGACGTGGAACATGGATATTGCACAGAGCACAGCCAAACAGCAATTAAGTGTAATTCTATGTCAAGGAACATTTCGTGCTTTTCTCCCCCTTTCTATGTTTGCAGTGACTCTCAGCGTCATTTTCGATGGTGCATGTTTTTAACGACCATATTGTTCACCTTTAACAAGAGTTCGGGTGACGAAGGTTATAGCCAAGGCATTCACACGGACTTCCTGTTTGTGGTGGCTCCTTTTCCCTCCCTGTTAATGTGTTTTTAACATTTTTAAAAAGCCGTCTGTGTGTTTTCATATTACTCGAGGCTCCCGACCTTAAAAAACCATGTGGGGTAGGAGGAGGGAGGATGAGGACTGGCTCTTACTGTTTCTCAGCGACCCAAACTAAATCAACCTGGTTAAATTTATGAAATAGAGAGAGTAATGCCTGCCTGGATTGTCACCAAATTCTTATAAGCCTCAAATAAAATGTTTTATACTTAAGGAATAAAATGGGATAAAGATCTTGATGTTTTTTATTAAATTCTGAGATAAATTACTTCATGGATCTTCCAAGAGCAGAAGGAGAGCTCCATATCTCATAAGTAGAGTCCACTCCACAAAGTATCACACTCTGTGTCAACTTTTTTCAAGCCCAAGGAAAGCATGAGGCATAAGTAGTCCTGAAATGGCCTGTGGTGTTTGCTTTGTGCATGATTTGCATATATCCCTCTGGACAGCTTCTAAACAACTGAGTATGGCACAATCACAAAGTAGTGAAAAAATGAACAGAAGGAGCTACTATTACCATTATTGTTATAAAAGTAATTGCATGGCGTGGTGGTGCATACCTGTAATCCAGCACTTGGGAGGCTGAGGCAGAAGGATCTATGCAAGTTCAAGACCAGCTCACCAAACTGAGCTCAGGGCCGGCCTGAGCTGCATAGCGAGACCCTATCTCAAAAAGACAAAACAAAAAAACCAAAAAGTTTAAATACACAGATTTAGCAAAGTTGAATGATATTAAAAAAGAAAACTTCCTGTCCTTTCTCCACGCTAATTGCCCCCTTTCCATTTTCTGTTTCTGGTACTGTGCTTTCTTCTTTGTTTCCGTGCTGCTACATTTATGCTTCGATTTTCTGATTAACTAAGTGTGAGTAGTATCTTTGGTTTCCAGTTCAGGATCCTCACCCTGCTACTCATCTCTCCTCCCCTCTATGCACACAAACACACGTACCGCCTTTCAGCTCTTCTGGAGACTATGGTGTTACTTGTTTGGTAACATACCCAGCTTTTATTTCTTGTTTCAACTTTAGTCCCTGTGCATTTTCTCAGGGTGACCCTACCTCCCGCTCTCTGCCCCATCTTACTCTTCTATCAGCAAGGTTCTGAACACCCAGAACCCCTGCACTGCTGCCTTCTTAGACAAGTGTCTCCTGAATCAAGCAATACCCAGCTCTGTGATCAATGCAGGGGCACTGGCTGTCTTTGCATTTTTTTATTGTGCACCTATAATTAATCTTAAAATCTTGTCTAAGATGATTCACTGAAGCTAGAAAATAAACATTTATAATGTCATTATTTTATGAATGTCATTATTTTATACGGTAGATATGTATATCTTTTCATATTATTTTACAGTTCTGAAATATGCTAGAATAAGTCCAGGGCAGGTAGAGCTTTACTTCATTCATCCCATCCAGTATCTTGCTGGCTCTTTCAAATGGCAGATTCGCAACTGTTTCAGCTCTGGATAATTTTCTTCCATTACATCTTTGATAACTGTCATCTTTCCAGTTTTCCTGTCCACTCCTTTTACAGTTTCTTTTCCCCGAATGCTGTTATTTTGATAAAATATACAGAATATAAAGTGTATCATTTGGAATATATTTATGTTTACAATTCAATAGCAGTAAATATATTAACAATGCTATTCAACCATCATCACCACCCATCTCCATATCTATTTTCATATGTGAAACTGCAACTTTACATTCATTAAAAGGCAAGTCTGTATTTCTCCCTCCTCGAAACCCCTGGAAACCACCATTCTACTTTGAATCTATGATTTTTTTTTTTTAAGACAGGGTCTTACTATGCAGTTCAGGTTGGCCTTGACCTCACTGTGTAGCCCAAGCTGACCTAAAACTTGCAGTGATCCTCCTGCCTCAGCCTCTCAAGTGCTGGGATTACAGGTGTAGACCACCATGCCTGGCTTGTATCTATGATCTTGGATGCTCTAAGTACCTCATACAATGGAATTATATAGTAGTTGTACTTTTGTGATTGGATTATTTTAGTTAGCACAATGTATTTGAGGTGTATGGATATTTTAGCATTTATCAAAAAGTTTTTTTCCTTTTTAAGGCCAAATAAATATTCAACTTTCTGGAACTATCACATTTCTTACCCACTTACCTGTTGATGAACACACACGTTGGTATACACACGAGTTATTTCCATGTATTAGCTATGAACACTGGGGTACAAATATCCCTTTGAGATTCTGCTTTCAATATTTTTCGCTATATCCAGAGATTGAACTGTTGGATCATATGGAAATTCAACTTTTAATTTTGTGAAGAACACACTTTCCACAGTGGCTATACCACTTAACATTCCCACACGTAGTGCACAAGTGTTCCAATCTCTCTGCACCCTGGGCATCATTTGTTAGTTTTTGATTTTTTGTTTAATGTTCATCATCTTAATGAATATCTCATTGTAGTTTTGATTTGCATTTCCTTCATGATTAGTGTCTTGGTTACTTTTCTCTCATTGCTGGGACAAAATACCTGATGTCCAAAATTAAGGAAAGAAAGGTTTATTTTGCTTACAGTTTGTGGAGGTTTTAGTCCATACTTGGCAGATTACAAGGCAGAGTGGCACATGGCAGAGGGCTACAGCTCATGGCAGCAGAACACAGCTAAGCAACAAAACACACAAGGGAGGAAATGGCCAAAAGCACCCTCCTTCTCTCCCTTACATATGCAAACTATTCACCCCAGGGCAGGTGTAGCTCTCACACCCATAATCAATCAAACTCTAAAAGCCTGCCCCATGGCCACATGAGGCTTTGGGGGGACACCCAGACACAAACCATAACAATTAGAAATATTGAGCATATATATTCATGTGCTTTGTTTTTTTTTGTTTTTTTTTTTTTTTTTTGGTTTTTCTCCGGTACCGGGAACCGAACTCACGACCTTGCGCTTGCCAGGCAGGTGCTTTTGCTGCTGAGCTAAATCCCCAGCCCCTATATTCATGTGCTTATTGGAAATTTGTGTATCTTTTTTTGGAGAAATGTGTAAGTACTTTGCCAATTTTTGAATCAGGTTTTGTTGTTGAGTTTTAGAAGTTCTCCATATATTTTGGATGATAATCTCTTGTTAGACAAATGATTTGCAAATATTTCTTCCAATTCTGTAAATTGCCTTTTTACTCTGTTGAAGTTGGTTTTTTTTTTTTTTTTTGAGAGAAAAAAGATAAAGAATGTAACAGGTAGTAGGTCAGTTACAATTGTTGATGCATCGGTTATTACAATATTTGATACACTTCAAGTTTTGAAACAGGTTAGTAGGATACTTACTACAGTTGAAACATTGCATACTGTTGCTTTCCTGTTACTTAATCAGAGTACAAGTTATAGGCATGATATTTTGTCTAATATTGAGAAGTTTTGCAAATCAAAAGAAACCATCTTGTAGGGCAGGTCTACCAATCATAAACATCAGCTTTTCTTTACCTAGAAATGTCTGTTTCTCTCTCACATGCAAGAATGGTTCTGACAGATACTAGATATTATCTCTCTGATTACATGGCCCAGTGCTTTCTGGCTTCCACAGTTCCTGATGAAAAAGTCTGCTGATAATCTCATTGATTATCAATTGAATATCACTTGCATGTGGCAAATCACTTCTCTCCTTCTGCCTTTAAGATTTTATTTGTCTTTGGCCTTTGAAAGTGCAATTAGAATGTATCTTATTATAGGTCTGTTTAGTTCCCGTATTGATACTGTTGAGCTTCTTGGATCAACTGCAAAATTTCCAGTTACTATTTCTGAACATACTCTCTTTGTCCCTTTCTCTCCCTCTTCAGAGACACAGGCAATATACAGTTACTAAGATACGTGGTATCTCACTGTTCTCTGGGGCACACCTCATTTTTCTTCAGCCTATTTTGCTTAATTCTTTTGGCTCAAGAATTTTGATTGTACTGTCCTCAGATTACTGATTCTTTCTTTGCTTGTTCAAATCTGCTTTTGAAGCCCACTAAAGAATTCTTTCATTTCAGTTTTTGTATTTTCTCCTTCAGAATTTCTGCGTGATTTCTTTTTTAAGCTCTCTGTCAATGTTTCCATTTATTGACACATCATTTTCTTGACTTTCTCTATATCTCTGCATTTGCATTTAGTTTTTAGTCATCTTAAAGACAGTTCCTTTAAAATCTTTCTCTAGTATGTCTGACATCAGTTTTCCAGGACAGCATCCACTGATTTATTGTTTCCTTTGAATATGCCATACTTTCCTGTTTCATTAAATGTCTTGTGGTTTTTTTTGTTTGAAAACTGAACATTTGAATCAAATGATGTGATAACTATGAAAATCAGTTTCTCCTCTTTCTCCAGGGTTTGTTGAGTATATATATATATACACACATATATATCTCCACCTGATCTTGAAATGTAAACTTAAGGTCTTCTCAGTTTCTTGTTCTGAGCCTACTCCTTTACCTGAGCATGCAAGCACTTTGTGATTTTCCCTGTGTATACATATACCAGGAATATATGTGTACGTGTACGTATATACATATATGTATCTGATAGATATGTAAATGCTTTTGAATTTCTCAGTCTTTAACACCTGGCTCTCAAAAGAGAAAAAGAAAAATGAAGGAGGGAGAAATCAGAACTATACACCATTAAATCCCCCTGAAGTTACTTTGACCTAAGAGGTAAAGCCTTGCAACAATATGTGGAGACACAACCCCAGTGGCTGTCAGCTTTTCCACCTCTCATTGAAGCAACAAAGAGAGCACAAACCTTCAGTATTTGAAGGACAGGTTCCTTTTCGCCAGCCTTGGCTTCCACCAGCTGTGCGCAGGTTGCTCCGGGAACACATGCGCAGCTGCCTGCCATGGAGTTGGGGATGTGAGTAAGGGGCGAGTGCTACTGTGCTACGACTTGAGCATGGCTGCATTCACGAATTTACTGTGTATTCCGTCCCTGGAAAGTTGCAGCCCTTCCACAGTTTCCGAAGTTCCAAAGCAGTAATAGCAGCTGCAATCTGCCAGTGCATTACTGTTTAGCGGAAGTTCCCCGTGCCTCCTTCTCTGCCATTTCCCAGAATCTTCTCGCCCTAATCTTTTAAAGGCAAGATGTCCACTGTCTTGAAGTAATTCCCCATAGTTAATAGCTATACATTGTTGCTTATACTCTAAAATATTTAATTTGCTATTTTTGTTTTCTATTATTTTCATTTTTAAAACTTAGGCACTATAAATTCTTGGTGTTTTTCTTAATGTTCATGTTCTACCTGGTTTAAGCTTATTTTGTGGAGGCAACATCAAGTCATATCTTTGTGAACACACTAAAAACACTTCAAATGTTTTCATTTGTTTCCTATTTTCTTTGAAGCTATTTATTCTCTATTTATTTTGATCATGTTGTTGCATTATCCATTATCTTAGATAAGCAGTGGTCCTTGTTTGGACATTCATAATGGTCAATGCAGGATGAGCTTGATTAGTATTTGTAGCTGGTGTGAATTTCTTCTAAAGTTTTGTTTCCCTATTATGCACAGTAGTCTTTATTTTAGGAAGAAGTGGAGGAGAAAGTGATAGATATTGGTACCACTTCATCCTGCTTTTTTATTCTGAGGTGTCGGGGACCCTTACAAGAAGTTGTAGCACTCCAGAAACATTTCTTAATTTCTGTAAAGATCATTCTTCTGATTTTGATGGGGACTGGCAAAGGTGAGTCAAAAGCCACAATTAATTCTTCATTTGGCAAGATTTCAATTGAATTATACACCGTCTTTCAATTATTCAACCTATTCACAATTCTATTAGGCAGACCTTCTAAAAGGGCATGGAAACTCTACAAAGAAAAGCCTGGAAGAAGGGCAGTCCTGAGGCAACCTTCTCTACCCCAGTTCAGCTTTCTGCCGACTCCACTGTGGTTCATCTATCGAAGACCGTTCAGCTGCTCTGCCTTCCAGGAACGCATTCACACCTCCAGCCTCTTCTTGAGCAGCCTTGCATTCTGTGTGACTTTTCTCTTCAGATTAATGGAGATGTGGGGTAAATGTTTTCACTTGAGTCTTGTTTCATGCTCCTTCTCACCACAGTTTAAGGAATTTATCTTTTATTTCAGAATGGCAGAGGGATTTATTATCCAATCCAGGAAAATCTGAGAAAATCATTTGGATAAAGCTTTCAAAGGGTGCTATGGCTGTGTGTAGCTGTCCCCCCAAAGCCTCCTGCAGTCATAAGTGGGGCTTAGGAGAGGTGGCTGGATTTACAGTGTGGAATTCTGGGGGTTAAGTGTGTGAAGCTGGGATCAAGGGTGTGTGATTAGTAAAACAGTCCACTGATTGGTCTGTCCTAGTTCAGGGTGTGGACAATGGGAGGTCCACCCTGGGTGTGAGTGCTACCTGTCCTCAGGGTATGTAGCCTGGATAGGCTATACGGCACAGAAAGGGGGTTACTGTCATCACTAGATGCTTTTTGCCTCCTACCTTTCTCCTTCCATGCCATGAAGTGTTTTATTCTCCGCTGTGATGCCCCTCTGCTGCCACCCTGCACTGAAGCCAGCTGACTATGTACAAAACCTCTACAAACTGAGCCACAGTAAACCTTTCTTCCTTTAACTTCGGGTGTCAGGTATTTCATCTCAGCAATGAGGAAAGTAACTAAGACGGGGTATTGAACATGTCAATTGTGAATAATCAATAATCAAGTAGAAACACAACCCAATAAAAGTGTGACACCCATATAAATTGATCACAATGTCTGCTTCAGAAACCACCAACAAAGTAGTTATGCGTATGTATCAGTCAGTGTTTAATAGAGAAACATTCAACACAAGACATACAAATGTATAAGAAATTACAAGATTGGCTTATGATGGTCACCAATATAGTTGGATGAGGAAGCTTGCAGAGGGTGTCTGCACACTGGAGACGGAAGGATTCAGTCCAAGGTCTGGAGCTCACTGCAGTGTCCCATGAGAGTCCATATAAGGAGGACAATGGGTCTGCGAAGGAAGACTGAAGAATCTATGCCAGAAGCCAAACGATCCACGCCAGAAGCCAAAGAGTCTGTGCTGGAAGCCAGGAGATGACGTCCAAGGTGAAGGCAGAGATGGGAGCTCTTCCGAAGAAACAGAAGCAGCTGCATCCTTTTTCATTTCTCCTTTAAACCATCCAGGAGACGCGCTGCCCCAGGGTGTGGAATTGCTGATATGATTTAGTTAAGCTTCTCTTAACTATGCACCTCAAATTGACACAGTCAGTCAACGGTCACAGCAGGCAAACATTCCTTGCCTGACAATGAGGTCATTTCCAAGAGTACATTAAAAAGCTCTTTGTTATGACTTCTGAGTAAACTGGTATCATAACTTAACTTAAAATTCAACCAGGTTTTTATACTAAAAATATCTCCTACAAAAATGGAGTGATACAACTTATAATAAGTTTGAAGACAGAATTCCTCTTTAATGTGCCTATTGAAGCTTTATAGGGAGCAAGAGAGGTGTTGAGGTAAAAATGATCAAAGTACTGTTATGTGCTTGTACGAGTCTGCCAAAATGAAACCCATTAATGTTTATAATAAATATGCACTATAAGACATGAAACAAAAATGAAGATAGAGCCATTCTGACAGTTAGTTTGACAACTTACTATTAATTATGGTAGCATTTTAAATTCATGTATCTTAATTTCTTGCACAAAAGGTATAAATATTTAGGATTTGGGGTCTGTTTTCCATTCTTTTGCTTTTTTGCAAATATCATTCTGTCCCATTTAAATATTGCAGTTTAAAAGTAGTTATAAAGCAAAGGACAGTAGTGATTTTCTTTATTATTTTTCACCATCTCTCAGTCATCTCCACATAAGAAAAAGCAAAGATCACTACTTCTTTGCAAGGTGTAGTGTCAAAACTGTAGGAGAATGAAACATATCTTTATGTTCTACATTTTCCAAACAAGGAAAATCTTGGAATTCCTAAGCTCTATTTATTTTAACAATTTTGATGGCAACCTTCTGGACTGTGCTTTAAATTTTTAAAAAACCAAGTCATAATTTAATTTTCCTAGGTAACAGTGGTCGATGACTTTATTTTTTCTTGCATGATGCTATAAAGCAGCACATAATTTTGCATCTAATACTATTTTTATGCTTTTTCCTTTGCCATCAAGTTGTCAGTTCTCAAATCTGTCTGCTATTGCCAGAATGCCTGCCTTTATTTTGCTTCTAATCTTTTCTAGGCTTAGAAAACAGACAGCTGAGCTGGCTGAGGGTTACATGTGAGATTCGGTAAATTTGAGGTAGCAAAATTTAGAATAAGGGGGTAGCCTTAGCCTCTGAGCTTCCCATAGTCATTCTGATGTGCACCCACATTGAAGGATACATTGAATTTGTGTAAAATCTGCCTTCTCACTAAATAAACAGGAAGTCATAGAGCTTCTCAGGCTGTTCCTTCCTTCTCAGGTGTTCCTTCCTTTAGACACCTACAATTTGAGTTTTAGAGTTAGGGTAAAAAGTCATCATTATCACTCAATCTATAAAAGGCAAGACTTGCAGGTGACTGGCCTCTTTACAGGCAGTCTTTTCAACCAATCGCCCTACATCTTGTCTCCTGCTCGCCAGAGCTGCTCACTCTGAGCATGGAAACCCTCCAGGGCTCAAAGAAAGAATAGCCAACAGTTCACTGATAGCCTTATCTACAAAATGTGGATGTCTGCTCTTGCACAATAAGAGGAAAATCATTAGACATAAGATGGCAACTGTCTTAGTTACTTCTCATTACTAAGACACACTACCACACACTCACAGTTTAAAAGAGGAAACGTTTATTTTCAGTCACAGTTTGTAGAGGTTTCAGTCCATAGTCAGCTGTTTCTAAAGCACCATGGGATAGCAGAGGGGCACAGCAGAGGATAAACAGTCCATGGCAGGGCAGGCAGGAAACAGGGCTGAGATCAAGAGAGGAGAAGGAATATATACCATTCCAGGTCATATCCCCAGTGACCTACCTTTCCCCACCAGGCATCTGCTCCAAACACCACACCTAGCTATAAACCCATCAGTGGACTAATCCAGTATCACACACCCATGATCAAGCCCCACCTATGAATATGTGAGGCCAAATATGAATGTTGGGGGGACATCTAGATATAAGCCAGACCAGGAATTTAGAAATGAAAATAATATTTTAATATTAATTTAAATTGATTGAAGAGTTAAAAAAGGTAAAAAGGAAAAATTTTGTGAGTAGATGAAATCATTAAGTAAGGGTCTTTACTATGAAGATGATCATTTAAAAATTATGGTTTATGGTATATGAATTGGAAAAAGAACAAATTACATTTAGAAGGAAAAGTATATATAGGTCAGTCCTGGAGCTCAATGCTAGAGAAATAGATCATAGTATCTCCAGTGTTGTTTAGCAAGGATGTTTAATGAAAATACACTCTAAAGTTAAATTAAATTAAACATTAACTTAGGAGTGATTTTGAAGATGTACTCAGTCAGTATGGGACAGAGCAGAGGGCGTGTGGCAAATGTGCCGTTGGGTTATGAGTTCAGCGGTCACTGTTGGAGCTGTTCTTTGATTTCTTCCATGTGGCTCTCCAGCGAACTTAAATGTGGTCAGAATAGGTAGTCTTCACAGCATGAAAACCTCACTGACAATGGCCTATTTGTGGTTTCCTTTTTACCAAATCCATTTTGGCCCAAGTCCTGTCAGTTGTATCTTTCCAAATCTTCTCTATTCCATTCACTATTCACTACCAAACTGTCATTGCTTTAGGTCATTATTCTTCTTTATATAATATCAATAGCTTTCTTTTTAAAATTAAATTAAATATTTACAGGTAATTTTTAAAATACAGAGCTTTGCAAGCTATAAATAGATACCATCTTTAACAGAATTTCCAGCAAGGCAGATACTAAGAAATATAACATCAAAAATTTAGAAATAATACAGAGATGTATACTACTTTAAGTACTATTTAGCATTTTTCTTACCATTCATCTCTGATGACCATATAAGTTGGTTCTAAGATTTAGTAATTCTGAATTGTGCTGTTATAAACGTAGATACATATATATTGCTTTTGTATGATGTTTATAACTCTTCTGGAAAGACACTCAAAATAGCACTTCTATTTTTAGTTTTTAACCTCCATACTGATTTCCATAATGGTTTTATCAGTTTACATTCCCACCAACAATGACGGGCTCCTCTCTCCCCCAACCTTGTCTGCATTTGTTATTGGTTGATCACTTGAGGTAACCATTTGTTCTAGAGTGAGATTTGTTCTAATTAATATATTCTAATTTGTGCTTCTCAAATAGCCAGCAATGTTGAACATTTTTTCATGTATTTATTCACCAGTTGCATTCTTCATCTGAGAAATGTCTATTTATTTCAGATGCCCACTTTTGATTGAGTCTTGAAATATTTTATTATGGTCAGAATAGATTTAATATAGGACAGGTAATTTATAGGATTATTTTATAATATTTACCCAAAAAGTCAAATGAAGAAGAGTGCAAGTGATCTGTCCACATACTAGAGACACAGTCCAGCTGAGGACCCAGATCCCATGGCCATGTTGTGCATGAATCCAGCTGAAGACCTACAGCCCATGACCATGTCCTCCACACGTCCAACTGGAGGTCTAAAGCCCATGACAATGTCTCATGCAAGTCTGTATCAACGATCTGCACTGGGAAGGTCCAAAGGTTGGTGGTGGAAGTTAGAAAGCTTGTGTCACTGGGATGAAGGATCTGTGCCAGCAGGCTGAGGAATCTGAACTGGAGCCAAGAAGCAATGCTCAAAGTAAGAACCAGAGCTCCCCCAAGAGAACTGCAACCATCCTCAGCAAAAGCAAGGGTCTGAGCTCCTCCAATGATAACTGAGTTCATATCAGGAAAGCCAGCATGACAAGCTTCTCCAGGAGAACCAACAGCACACCATCCTCCCCTCCAGTTCTCCTTTTATGCTGTTGCCAACAATGCTCACGTGGGCCTTCCACACCCGAACCGCACCGATTCTGTTCAGCTACATGTTACAAGTTGATCATTAGTTAATCTACCACAATGGGGTTTAAATTTTGAGCTCTTTGTATCTCCTAGATATTAGTCCGTTGTCTGAGGAGTAGCTGGAAAAAAATTTTTTTATTCTGTAGGTTGTCTCTTCACTTTGTTGGTGGTTGACGTGCCTGTGCAAAAGCTTTTTAATTTAGTGAGATCTCATTTATTTATTCTTCATATTATTTCTTGTGCAAATGGAGTTTCATACAGGAACTCTTTGCCTATGTCTACGTCATTGAGAGTTCTGCCTACTTTGTCTTCCAGCAGATTCTTTGACCCACTTGATTTTAGTTTAACATAATGCGAGATATGGGTCTAAATTCAGCCTTCAGTATGTGGACAGTCAATTTCCCAGCACCATCTATTAAAGAGGCTTTTCTCCAGTGAAGGGATTTGGCCCTTTTGTAAAAAGCTACTCAACTCCATGGCCTGGAGTTGTTTCTGTATTTTCTATTCTGTTCCACTGGTCAGCAGCTTTCTCATACATCTCCTTATCTCCAGACTTCCCATTCTCTCTGTACTCCACCCATCACTGTGTGGCCTGGGTCACAGGAAAACATGGGCATTAAAATTCTTTAATATCTCCACATTCATGAAGGAAAACTGACATCCTTAACAGAACTATAATGTAATTTTTGACTTAGGCTGCCAGTCACTTCTTGTTCCCCACCTAAACCCTCTACTCCATGAATATTCCAGGGACACAGAAATATTTGCCACTGTGGTTTGGGGTTTTGCAAGAGGAACAATATACTACAGGACACATATTTCATAAGATTATTTATAATAGTCGCCCAAAGAATCATTTACAAAAGGAGAGTTCAGGAAATATGTCCACACACTAGAGAACAAAGAATCCAACTGAAGGCCTGGATCCTATGGCAATGTCCGGCATGAGTCCAGCTGAAGACCTAGAGCCCATAACAGTGCCTCCCATGAGTCCAACTGGAGGCCTAGAGCCCACTACAATGTCTCATGCAGGCCTGTTTCACAGATCTGCCCTGGGAAGGCCCAAAGGTCAGTGGTGGAAGTTAGAAAGTCTATGTCAGTGTAAGGATCTGTTGGGCTCTTGCTGTACCCCACGAAGGAACAACAGCAAGAATGAGGAAAACAGAGACAAGAGACAAAAAGCTGGGATCAGGTGGAGGTTCTCTTTCTCCTGAATGGAGGAGAGGAACTGCCCAAGAACAGTAGAAAGTTTATTTATACCCTGGAGAGGTTGATGTTAATTTAAGCCTCTCTGCCCAGCAATCAGTTAACAAGCTGCAACGGCTTGCTTACGTGCTTCAAGGAGCTCCCATGTTCTTGGACTGGCTTCGTCCTACACATGCAATTACTTTCCAGCTTCAGCTGCTCCCAACATGCCAGCAGGATGAAGGATCTCTGCTAGCGGGCTGAGGGATCTGAACTGGAGCCAGGAAGCAACACTCAAAATAAGAACCAGAGCTCCCCTGAAAAGTACTACAGCCATCCTCAGCGACAGTGAGGTCCCAAGCTCCTCTGATGATGATAACAGCCAACTTCCCATGAGGAAAGCCAATGCAACAAGCTTCTCCAGCAGACTGAGCAGTGCACCATCTTCCCCTCCGGAGCCAGGAAGCAATGCTCAAAGTGAGGACCAGAGCTCCCCCAAAGTGAACCATAGCCATTCTCAGCAACACCGAGGTCCTGAGCTCCTCTGATGAGAACAGCTGCGTTCATCAGGGAAGTCAGCATGATGAGGTCCTCCAGGAAAACCAGAAGCTTCCAACAGCTTTTACCAGCTCCCAACAGCCTCACTTCTCCTCCAGGTCTGCCTCTTATGCTGCTGGCAACAATCCTCAGGTGGGCCTCCCACACCCAGCACCACACTGACTCAGTGTAGCTGGCTGTTACAAATTGAACACCAGTTGTCAGTCCACCACAGCCACTTCCTCAGTGGCCTGTGCTCTCTTGGCTGTTTGCCGTTGGCTTGTCTTCCTCTGTTCTCCACCCCATAGCTTTAGGCAGGCTCTTTCCATCTCCTCAGGAGACTCAGCCTCAGCATCATCTCCTCCAGACACTTTCTCTACCCCTACACCATCCTACCCGGCTGTTCACTCTATCCAGAATAGGTTAGGTATCCAATATTTTCCCCACAATGTTCTGGAGATAATTCTTACCAAATAGCATGATTTCCATATGCATATTTTTCTACTTTTTCTCTATAAAAGGAAAGTGTTCTCAGGGTCAAGGGTATAGTTAATACTTATATCTTCATCAGAAGTCTATCATAAAGTAGATAACTCAAAATGAGGTGTTAAACTCAAAAGTGAGTTTTGAATCAGAGTTTCTTCAAAGGTGAGCTGGATAATGACAAGACATTCTAGAAACCAGTTGAGAACATCTTCTATTTTAATTCCCAAGTAGATCCTCAATTTAGAGCTGCTACTATGGGGGCATTTTGAAAATTTGCCAAGAAGTTTACTCCCTATGATTCATGTGATGAAAAGTATTTTATGGCTTGAGGCAACAAAATCAAGTCTTTAAAGGAAAATGTATGTTATTCTTTTGAAAGTTTGTGAAGCTCACAATGGATCTTCCATTTAGCTACTTTGTTCCTTCTTTATGAGCATATCTGAAAGTCTTGTGTGCTAAGAGAAAAGTAGTTCTCATTAATGACAGTCATTCTTTCAGAGTTAGATTTTCAATACATAACTAGCAAAATGTCTACAGTGCTGAGTTGTTGCTACCTGTGACTGTGGCAACTTCAGGGGTTTCAGTGGTGTTCAGCAGAGCAGAATTATGGAAGGCATTCCCGCTCCTTTTTAGGCACTGATCTGGGACCCAGTCTGAAATATGCAAAGGTTCTAGAATCATCCTTGCTGAAGGTGATGAGTGTGTAGGACATAGGTTCTTTTTTTAACTGCAGGTGGAAAATCCAAAAAGGGATCCTCCTATCCAGAGTCCAGGATAATATCCAAAGTGTTAATACTGAAACTGGTCATGGTATAGAAGAAGGATATTGAGTCTGATTATTCTGTATCAAAAATTGTTAAAGATATCTTTCACTCTGTTCTCCCTCAAGATCCTTTGCCCAAGAGGTCAGTACTACTAGGCCTTCTGTTACTGCAGATGACTTGGCAAAATAGCTCCTTCTCAGAGAAGGAAATTGGCATAATACCATAGATATAGACATCCATGATCCACAGTCTACAAAAAAATGAAATTAGTATCAAGTGTGTTCACAAGATTAGGATGCCTTGACATGCAGAGATTGTTAAGAAATATCTCAAGGGGGTATCAGAGGCAGGCAAGGCAGTGCTATTCTTTCAGGAACCAGAAGTTAAGCCAATTCATTTGAAAGCTTGAAATACCCTCTTGCATTCACTGACCATATTGAACAACTCCAGAAACTATTCCACCAAGGAATTCTCCTGCCAATCAATGCTGTCTGCTGCTTCTAACACTCAAGGCGAAGTGCAGTGACAACAAAGATAGTGTAAAAAATACATGGAATGAGCAGCTCCGTATAATCCTTCAGTGAGTCAGCTCCCTACCCTTCTGGAGACAAACTCAACTCAGTTCAGATTTATCAAATGCTGAAACTAAAATAATTGTCATCCAGTGGCCCTCTGATTTGTCTTCAGCTCAAAATTTGCTCTCATTTCCTAATAAAATGAGAATCTGAAGAGTTCCTGGTTTTATTTATTTTTATTTTTATTTTTATTTTTATTTTTTTCTGGTTTTTCTCCGGTACCGGGAACCGAACTCAAGAGTTCCTGGTTTTAAAGAATCCACAACAGGGCAACATTTTGGAAGGCAGCTATGCTCACCACTATACCACCAATGCCAGGACAGTATTTTGAAGATGAGTTGATTGACTAATAAAAGAAAATCTTTGCATAAATGTACTACCAAGCAAACATTTAAAACTATTTCACAGCTTTTCCATATCCATCATTTTTTCAGTTTCAAGGGTGATCACTTCTTCATGCATAGCAGTCATGTTCTCAGTGACCTCAGTATGCTGAGCCTTGTCCTGGAAAGCCCAGCAGCTCTTTCTGCCTGGTCTCTGGGCCATCCATGAAATTCAGAATCACTGGTAGTGGTGGTGAAGCAGAGGGCTGGATACTAACGTGCTGTTAAAATTTTCAGATGATTCTTATATGGGTCAAGGTTAGCAATCACCATGGTAGTTGCACTGCAGGGTCTTAAACACGGTGATCTAAATCGGTGAAGCAAAGCCTTTTCCACGCCCTCAGGAACTTTCTATGGGTGTGCAACATAACTGCAGGCGGTGACTCTCCTGAGTGCCTGCTCACTCCCAGGCTGTCTGCACTGTCTCCACCCAGGTGTTTGTACCCAACCACACTGGGTAAATGGCTAGAGAGCTGGATATCAAGCACAAGAAGCAATGGGTAATGCGCTCAAATTTTGGAAATAATACCTTAAGTCTAGTTCAGTAGTTTGGGGAGAGTTACGTTGAAATGAAAAAGCAGAAAAAAACTGGCAGAAAGAAAAGGGAAGCATGGAAGTAGATATCCCCAGGAGAGTCAGAGGGGCTGTACATGATCCTAAGAGCTGAAGAGCACCTCCCAGAGTCTGATAGGTTTGTAGTTCACATCAAGACTCTTTTCTTGATCCCCAGGTTTACCATAATTCTCTTTACTTTGAGCACACTGAATGGGTCTCTGCTCCCTGCAGTTAAAAATAAAAAAGGAAAGGAAAGGAAAAAGAGCTCCTCCTGTTCCGGTCCCAGGTCAGTCCTCACCTGGCTTCTGAATCTTCCATATGCTTATTTTATTTCATGAAAATGGTAAAAGTATTGCAAATGACAACTGAGAAACCAAAGGACTGTGGAGTGGTTTGAGAGGCTTCACAGATGAAACAGAAGTGGTCGTTTTGAGAATATGTTTTACTTCATTTATCAAAGTAGTTCTTTAAAAAAACATTTAGACTTAGTTACATTCATGACTAGGATAATATAGCCATAGCCTATGACTATTTTTGGTGTCAGGATAGTTAACGTATTTTAATATTACCCACAATTCAAAAAGCATTATGAATAATATTATTTAAATATCATGAATTCTGCAATGGTGTTAGCCATAAATATCAAGAACAAGGTTGTAACTACTATGAACTCCTTTCACTTCAGGCACATCCCCATGAGCAAGGCGGTCCCACAGTCACAGAAGGAAGCTTCAGAAAGTGCGCCAATGAGCAAAAAGGCATCAGTGCACAGTCTGGGCTCACCGCACCAGTGGCTCCTCAGCCGGAGTCTTACCCAGCTAACTCCCAGGGAGTTAACGATAATGACAATCAGTAGCTCTCTCGTATCCTCCAGAAATGCCAGACCCAGCCTGAAGTCAGAGATGGCCCGAGGTGACCCAGTCCAATTTCCTCACCTGATTTATCTCTTGAAGGTTAGTCGAGGTTTTACTAATGAGAAAATTAAGATGGGTAATAGTGAAAATTAAGAATGCTGAATTTGCTTTTTCAAAAATTTGAAGTTTTTCCTTCCAGCTAATAACTCAATCTCTTAACCAAAGTGTCCTTTAAAAATCTTGTATTCTATCTCCTCAGGATGTCGGCAGCAATAGCCAGTGCAGAACCAGCCCTCTCCATACAGCAAGCAGTGTTTGTATATATTTCAGTGTATCCAAGCGAGTCCTTTTTCACTTTCCATGCTACGGACGGAGCTGTACTTTCCTGAATGGAAGCCAGGAAAAAACTTGCAGATTTGGCAGGAAGACTGTGGGAAGCCTGCTGCAACACCAAGCTGAAATCTGGGGCAGGAGCTTTCTACAAAGGCAGACGAGTGAAACACCTTCCTTTGTTTAGCTCTAGTTTGAGCACAAATGGAGCCCCCAGATCGCAATCAGGCCCTATTGTATAAACTTGGGGTTTCCATGGCACACAACATTTCTGGCACCACCTTCCCTATTATTTTTCAGCTGGAAAACCAATTAGCATTCTTTTTATATCTGGGTGTTAATACTTAGGCCTTAGAGCAAGTTTTTGGCCACCAGCCCACATGGCTGTAGTCTCTTGGGTAATGCCTGACAAATTAAGATAAAACCATTACTTCATGTTTTCATACAAAGAGAAAACAAAAACTGTTTCCTGCGCTTATTAATTGAATGAAGTCAATTTCCACATTCAACAAATAAAAAGGTGGGCATAATCAGGGTGTCTACCCTTGGCTCTTATCTCTCTCCAGGCTAGTTCCTCTGCAGGAATGCGAAGGAGGAAGACCTGTCAGGTTCTGACTAAGTTTTTCTTCTCTTGGATCAAAATCCTCCTGGTCAACAGAGGCCTCTGTTAAGTGGATGGCCTTTGAGGGCTACGGGGTCATGCTTTGTCCTCTGGCATTTTTATTTTGCAAATTTTAGTGCTATGATTTACCTAAAGGAAAGCTGTTAGGAGGAGATTCCAGCTCTGACAAGTGGATGAGTCATAACATTCAAGAGGGCACTGCCCAGTTTCAAAGGAATAAACAGAACCAAATATTTCCCTATCTTAAAGGAATGTAGTTCATGAGTAAAGAAAGCCATATCTGGGCTGCTGTCTCCGAATAGCTGAGCATGCGGAGGAGAGGAGGAAGGAGGCTGGAATTGCCCATCCTGTAGAGTGTTCCCCACGGTAAACATCCCCTGCCATGGCAACAGCTTAATGCCACAAATCGGAGGAATGCAGCCCTCCAGCAAGCGGACCACAACCTGGGAAAATCTCCAGGATGATGCAAAATATTTAGAAGGGAAGTGGTAAAACAAACAGAAAGGAAACACGGCAGTACAACTACAGTTTAAAGACAAAAATACATTAGATGCAAAAAATAACTTGAGTATAGTTACAATAGCATTTTTGTGTTGAGGGCACTGAATGTACATCTCTTTGCTAGAAATGGCCTGAGGTGTTGCGGCTCCCCTTCAAGGCTTTCTTTGTAAGTAATGGGTGGTGGCATCCTAAAAAATAGTCCATTTGAAAGACTTCTTTAAAGAATTTGTACAGAACACTTTCTTTGCAGCAAAATCTATTCTGGAGCTATATTATTTAACAAGAGGTCTGTGTTCTAAGTTGTAAGGAACTTCTTTGCTCATTTTTTTTTTCCTTATTACTAGGTTTGCTTTCAGGGGCAGAAAACAATTATCTGTAATAATCTAAGGAAATTATTAGAAAATATCCAGTATGTGCATGAAAAAATTAGTTAAAAAGATTTAAGCATTAACTGTCCCTTTCAATAAACCAACAGACATCAGCAGTAGAATTATTCCAGCTATACTAAAAATTTAAAAAATTAACAGATTTGGGTGCCAGAAATCACTGATCACTTATGCATAGGACAGCCATAAATTCCAATTTGTCAGTTGTTGGGGTTAGTTACTAAATGTGCACTTTCACTCACCAACATTCTGGTTTGGATCATGAATAATTTCATGATGCTATCCTATTCATGCCCAGAGCCCAAAGGTCTTCTGCTTCTGTCTGTATTCACTTTCCACAGCGACACTGGTCTTAGGAGCAGGAAAGCTCAGAACCTGAAAGTAGTATTAAAAAGGGAAACAGGGGGAGTTGCAAAGAAGAATCTTCAACTCTTTGGCTTCACCTAAAAGAAGCATGGAACACCATGGAAAAAATAAAGTGGAGAAAAATTGTCCATCAGCAGTGAATCCTTCCTGGAGGCTATCATCAGGAGTACCTGGGACTTCCCACTAAACAGTCATCTTTCCGTCAAATCCTGGAAGGCACATGGCATCTCAAAGCAAGCATGCATGCTGCCTCTTTCTGTACCTTGCACCCTGGAAGGTATTGCTTAGATGTCCCAAATCAGAAAACGTTCATCCACTTCATGCTGCCACCAGAGCTGCTGCTGGGCTGCAGCTATTTGGATCAGAATGGAAAGTCTTTGATCTCTTTTATAACTAAGTTTAACCATGGCGCAGACCCAAAATGTGGACTAATTTTGGCAACTTCCTCTGTACACTTTTGTATAGAGATAAAAGGAACATTTAGAAACATAAACAAAAGGTGTATTTCCAAGGGCCACATCAAACAAACAAGGCTATAGATGCTGGTGCTCAATATCACCTCTGACTTCTTCAGATCCACACTGCCTCCCTCGTTCACTGGCCACCAGTAGGATGGTTTCCTTCCATTACAAAAATTTAAAATAATGTAACTTCAGAAAGGAACAAATCATTTCCAGCACGTTACTTCCGCTTTCACATGAAGTTTTAGAAATTGAAAGTAATCACACTGGTGTTGGATCCAGGACTCCAATGTTCTTGTTTTCATGTGGACTCTGCAGATATTAGAATGATGGGAGACCTTGGAGTCATCAGTCATCTAATTTTCTCATATCACCAGAGGCCTGAGCTTTTGGTCGGGGACTTGCAGCTTTCTAAACCTAGCTAGAAGAGAGCAAGAGAGGAGAGTCACAGCTTACTGGCGACCTTGGCACTGTATCAGTTTTTTGGTTGAGAACCAAGCGTGAGACACTCAAGGGTCTATTTGAACTCAAGAGTTCATTCCAGAATAGGCCATGGGACCGTGGAGTCCTAAAGGTGGGGAGATGGTCTCTCTATGTGGACTCACACTGAGTATATAAACACAGTTTAGCTGAATGCAAGTGAGACTCTAAGCAAAGGTATTCGGCAAAGAGAAGCAGTCTCTAAGAACTAGAGTCACCAAATTGAGAAGCAAGATTTCTGGCTTTTCCTTGTCAATGTCTAGGGAAACCAGTGAATTTCTTTAAGGGCCCAGGGACACAGGGCCTGATGAACAGAACAGACCATAGCACAAGCGCATCAACTACTCTTATACAGTGATCTGACCAAGAGAGATAAGCCATGCAGTTAAAAGCTGGGCAGAGTTGATGGAAAGTAATAGAATTTGTGGATTAAAAAGTGTCAATATAGAGAAAGTGACATTGGAAATCATTTTTTGTGGATCATCAGATTGCAAGATAGTATTTGCTGTAAAATGCAAAATGTTTATTACTTTTTTAAATGAAACTTCCTTTTTTTATTATATTGTTGGTTTAAAAACTGAGAAAGTTGTATTAACCTGTTCAATTTCTCAAACAGTGGTAAAGTTAACCCAGGCTTCTGGGTGAAGGGATGTGACTCAAGCATGAGAAATATGAAATTCCCATTAAAGCTTCCTGGTCATCTCAGAAATCAGGATTCCATGTGAAGTATGGAAGTTGGAACAGATCATATCTGTGACCTCGCAACAATGCAGTTTTTGCATAACAAACATCTGACTAATATCGTAGAATTTCCTCTTATGCCCATTTAACACCTCCTACAAAAGAAAAATTGTCAGCAGAGCCTACAGTCAAGATAAATGGAGGTATGGAGAGGTCCAAACCAAGTTAGCAATGGACATGTGATTTTTCACTCCTGCCTTGACGTAGTTCTTTATCACGAGAGGAAGAATCTGAGACAGTTCCCAGCCTTCCCTGAATACACCTATATTATTTCAGTTTCAACACGAAACACATGAATGTTTCCTTACAGTAAGAGTCAATCCATAAGGTCTCTAGACTCACTCACCCCACATAACTAAATAGAACAGACTTCCAGTACCCTCATCATGCACACACGCTAAAAATGGGGGAAGATGGATGTTACTTTGCTTGACTGACTCAATCATTTCATTGTATCATGTTGTATACCTTAAATGAACACAATTTTTATTTTTAAGGAAAAGTCTGTTCATACAAAAAATGGTGTGAAAATAATCACCAAGTATATACATGAATGGGTACATACACATATATATAATTTACATAGGATTCTCCTGTAACTTCTTTTTACTTAGGTCTTAAAGAACTTTCTAATTTCATATATAGAGAGATCTGGTAACAATAATGGAATATTTTGTAATTTACTGTCTCCTTTCTTGATGGTATTGTTTCTATTTATTTGAGATCATACAGGCTATCACTGTAAACATATCTTACTGCTAGTATGTCTAAAGAAGATTCCTAAAAGTAGGTTGCAAGGTCAAAGGTTAGCCTTACTTTACAATTTGGTAAATAATCCTATTTAAATACATTTTAGTCAAATGTATTTCTTTTGTAAATAGTCCTTTTTATCTTTTATTTCTTTTAATTGGCAGTGTGTGTTTTATTTATGCTTATGTAGACACTTTGCTTACAGTGATTTTTTTAGGTATGTTATAAATAAGTTTTAGTCTGTAATTCATTGTTTAGGTTATTTTTTATAGTTGTCCCACAAAAAATATTTTGAGGCCGAAGTTTTAAATACATAAATATTTTCTTGTATGATTTATATAAAATTGTTTATTTCTATATTTTCTTCAAATACATTAATTTTTTTTTTAGCAAACCACAGGAAACTTTACTTGCTGCTGCTGGACTCTGAAAACAGAAGCTTGCGGTCCTTGGTGTAAAAGGGTTATCAGCAGGATGGTGACGCCAGGCAGGCTCTGCGGTGGGCAGCAGGCTTGTGGCTACGCTGGTGTAGGTCTGCCCTGTCACGAGGGGTCCGGAGGCCAGCAGTTCGCCCCGCATGTGCAGGTCGTGGTGGGCCTTGCAGACCCGTGCCGGCTCACACTGCAGGTCCCCGACGGTGATGGTCTTCGATTCCAAAACATCTTGCAAGACACGCGCGTCAACGGCGGGAGGCTGCCAGCGCCCGGGCGAGCCGCACGTCCCTCTTCTCCAGCGCGGCAGGTTTTCGAAGCCGGTTCTGGCCCTGCTGCACCTCGGGGCTGCGGGGAGGGCTCAGCCCGCTGCAGCTGCACCTCGCGAAGCGCTGCACGGCGGGTCCTCCGCTTCTCCTCGGAAACCTCCCCACCTCCTCGGAAACCTCCCCACGCGCCCGCCCGCAGCACGCTCGTCCCGTTCACGGTTCCC
>NW_004955432.1:22117485-22122939 GCF_000276665.1 Chinchilla lanigera
GGCCTCGCCTGGCGCTTTCCTCGGCCCCCACCACCTCCCAGTCCTCGTGCGCGGCTCCGCCTTCCGCTCCCCCACCGCTGCCGCGTCGCCCACAGCGGGTGACCGCCCGGCCCCAACCGGAAGTAGCTGCGCCAAAGCCGGAAGTAACCGAGCTCCCCAGCTCCGCCATGTGCGCATGCGCTCTTCCACCTGCTCCTGCCTGGCGTCCCCGGCAGCGAGCCCGTCCACAATGAGTGCCTTCGGGTTCACCTGAGACAAACACGCCAATCATTTGTTTTTAACAATTATTCTCTGAATTGCGTCTTACATGTATTTTTTTGCTGTTCATATAAATTCTGAGCTGGTGATATAGCTCAGAGGCACAAGCGTCTGCCTGGCAAGCACAAGGTCCTGAGTTCAATTCCCGGTACAAAAAAAAAAACAAATAACATATAAATTCTGAGTTTACGTTTCTCCCTAAAAGATTAGCCATTGGTCCTAACACAACTTATGAGAAATCTAGGAAACTTTTACTAGCTGGAGATGCCGCCTTTATTATAAGCTATATTCTTATATGTTTTCAGTTTTTACTTCTTTTCTGTTGTTATTTGTCTACATCTACACCAAAATACACTATTTTAATTGATTTATACTATCTGGTTATTGGTAGGTCAAATCTCATTATTACTTTTTTTTAAAAAAAATCAAGTTACTAATCATTACTGTGTTTTCTTCCACGTGTTTGAGAACCAAGTTCTCAACATTTTTACAATGCTAAATCTTCCTACTAAAAAAATAGGGGATAGAATTATATTTATATAGGTTTTAAGTAACTCAGAGAAATCTTACATATTTTCTATTTAATTCTAAGTATAAAACATGTTTCACTGCTGTTGTGAATGAGATCTCTCTTGTCGTTATGTTTTCTAATTAATTATTGCTAATGCTAAGAAAATTATTGGTTTTTTGTAGACTTCTACATCTGATCACTTCATTTTATTGTTAAAATATCCTCTTAAATTCTAATTGATTTTCTTATCTTTTGATTTTCTATATAGAAAGCCTTATATATTTCTCAAATTAGTTGTGGACATTTTAGTAAAACTTCAACTGTGAAAGTTTTTAAGCTCAACCACTCAATAGCCATTCCTCAAGAACTTACATTGTGCAGGGCACATTGGAAATACTATTGCACCCCAATAGGAAACATGTTACTCTTGGTGGAAATTATAGACCTAACACTTTTACATATGGTATGCCTGGCTGGATTGGGTGTTTTGGTGTAGGTCAGGTACTATATTCTTGTTTGAGTGCATTTTTCTTACTCCGCTCACATACATACAAATAATTCTCAAACTTAATAGGTGTTGTCAACTGTTTTGGGGGCCACCAGTGAAATTTACAACAAGAATACATAAGTTACAAAGAAAAAGCATCCCTAAAATAAATTAATATGACATGAGGAACTCATTTGTGTCTTGGCTGTTACACAGTTCATATTTATTCTTAGCCAGCCTGGTTCCTCCACAGAAAAGCACCCTCTAGGTCAGGTTGTGCTTCCCTGACCTACTGAAAAGCTGCCACAGACTTCCTCTGATGGACCCGTCCTTTAGCTGCAAGGCCACACTTCTTGTGGGAGGGAATTCCTGAGGCCAGAGACCTTGCTAACTTCCCTTTCCAAAACAGATTGCATAATATGAGGACATAATTTCTATGCTTCTAGGGAAGTAAGAGAATTTAGAAAAATGAAGATAAATAACTTTTGGGGGATCTTATCTATCTTCCTTTACAAGTGAAGGCTCATTTACTTCAGCTTAATTTAAGAGTATATCTATTTTGGCTACAAATATAGATACAATGAAAAACTACTGGATCATAATAGGTCTTGTTCTGTCTGTACTGACCTGTTCATCATGGATTGGTTTTCTCTCCACACCATCCCTGTCTGGCTGCTTCTGGCTTCCTAGGACCCTATTAGAGGAAAAGTCTGAGTTTGCCTCTGACTATAGTAAGTGAAGAAGGAAATCATGGGACAGAAAGTGGCAAATGCCTAACCAACATTCGCCACCTGTGAATATAATTGGCTTTTTTCTTACTGAGCTTGTTTATATAATTTTACAAACTTCATTCATTTGTAGATGCAGACAAATGAAAGAAAAAATGTTTTTAAATTACATCAAGAAGCCTAAATAGCTTAGTGCTCTTAAGTATAAAAAACTTAATGACACATTGAATACATAAATATATATCTAAATAAAGATGAAGGCAGTTTACTATGTTGCATACATTTGGAACTTACTAGGACAGTTGTGATTTCCTCCTGTTCACCAATAGCAATAGGAATAGTAGCATTATTAATCAGCATAACTCAAAATCCAACTTGGCATAAGGTGGCATATAAGATTATCAGCATACTGCGAGCCAGATATCTACACATCAAAAAGAATATGAGCCAGCTATCTTCACATGAAGATCGAGCCCTTCAATTTTTACAATGCAAATATGCCAGCTGTCTGTGTGCTGAGGAAATAATGTGAGTGCTATTGATTTTTATCAAAGGCAGTTTTCTGTTCTGTGCAATTGAATGAGTGTCACAACCCAGAAGAGGCTTTGAGAAATATCTGAGAGCTAATCAAGAAAATAATGATGAGTACTGTTCAGCAGTGGAGTCACACATTTGCACTTCAGGATGGGATTATCTCAAAGACTGGTAATGACACAGTTTGAAAAAACATGTTCAGCTGTGGTTTTAGACATTAGAGCATAAAAACTGAAGCCCCTTTTTTCCATAGTGATAGTTTACTTTTAACAGACAAGAAGTCATTCTTTTAAACCACCCACCACTACGAATGAACGTGTCTACTACAAATACTGAATAAACAAATGAGGAAGGGGGATTCTTTGAGAAAATTATCTAACAATCATCTTACCAAGCTATTTCCACAGACCAGTATTGAGACACATCTCAAAGTACCCTTCACAGACATTCACAGTGGAATTTGGGTTACGAAACAAACATTTAGCTAAATGTTATATTTTTATTAACTTTCCAGTTTTAAAAAAACTACACCAAACTTCCATTTGGAAAATGTGTTTCCATGAAATTTAATGGTACTTCTTTCTTTACTAATACCCCTATTCTTGTTTCCCATAAATACTTAACATGGCCTTTGTAAATAAACTTGTATGGAATATGAGTTTTTAGACTTTGTAACTTGCTTACCGTTAGCTCACTGAAGCTCACATCTCTAACTCTTCGATTCTGCAAAGACATTTCTGCCTAGGTCAGCAAATAGATTCAATGATTAATGAGAAATAATGTTTTAATATATTTTCACAAAACATTTATAGAAGACTGGAAGTCTTGTTATATTTCTTTGGGATAGTTATATGCTTAGTCATACCTGTTATTTTACTGTGTCTTTGAAGTAAACTAACATTCACAAATATTAAAAATGTTTTGAAGTTGATATAGTAGATACATATAGGTATGACTAATAGTTAGTCATACCTGTTATTTTACTATGTCTTTGAAGTAAACTAACATTCACAAATATTAAAAATGTTTTGAAGTTGATATAGTTGATAACATTCACAAATATTAAAAATGTTTTGAAGTCCAGTATCATGAATGTACAAATTTACTACTTATCCAATGAAAACAATTATATGGAGTAACTAGAAAAATCAATGCTTTTTTAACTTATACTTCATTTGATCTCTAATGCATTTCACAAGACCTTAACAAAGAGCTTAAAAACTAGCTTTAAGTTCTTTGATTCCATCTGGGTATCATTTTTATTTTTAAAATAAGCAGAAATCTAAAATAATCTATAGCTAAAGATATGACATATGTGAGAAACTGAGGATCGTTCTATAGTTATACATGAGACATTGAAAATGAGATAGAAATATGTTTGAGTAGCTCCTTTTAATCACAGGAGTACAGCATGCAGATTAAATTTATGAAGTTTTCCTCTATGTACCTAATGCTTGAATTCTAGCACAACAACTAATTGTGTGTCCCAGAAAAAGCTACTTGCAAATATCTGTTTTGAAATTCTCCATATATGAAATAAGGGTAATTATATTACTGTTCTTGGAGGGTGAAATAAGAATTAAACAGTTAAAACACATTCAAGCACTTGATGACCATAATTGAAGAATTGGGAAGAAAACATGACATCAGAGGGTTTGGTGAATAGGCAATTGTACCTTGTAGCATAAAGAAATACTAAAGCAATGGATTCTATTTCTTGAAACTGAAACCTATATAGCTAGCAGTGCAATGTTGACAGTCCCCAGTCTTTAACTAACGTGGTCTGTAGTAATGTCTTAAATCACATTCTAACACAGATTTTGATGCCTATTCGTTTTTTACAAGATTACCTAGTAGGGGTTACCAGGGGATGGAGGCTGGATGACAAATGACTGTTATCAAAGACTATTTTTCAACTATTGTAATAGTTTCTTAAATAAGATATGATTATGGTTTGTATCTAAAATGTCCCCCAAAACTCTCATGTTCAGAGGTAGGACCTGATCAAAGGGAGAGTGTCATTGAGGGCATGACCTTCTCGGCTCCTCTCTTCTCTTTCAGCTTCCTGGATGCCATGGAGGAGCAGCCTTGCTCTGCCAGGCCCTTTCACCATGCGGTTTCTACCTTGGAGCTTGCTTACCATGGACTGAACCCACTGAAATAGTGAGCCAAAATAACCCTCTTCTCCTTTACATTATGGGTGTTAATGTATCTCAGTGATGGAAAAACAGACCAATACACATTTTGTTACCAGGAATTGGGTCACTCCTGTGAGTTTATGTGATTGTGTGTTTCAGAAGCTTCTGGAATTGTGTTATGGTAGCAGTTTGAAAAGTTAGGAGATGCAAAACGCTGTGAGCAAGCAACACTTGATAGGAGATACTCTTTTTTTTTGAGACAGGGTCTTGTTATGTACTTCAGGCTAGCTTTGAACATACTATGTAGCCCAGGTTGGCCTTGAACTTGCAGGTGCTGGGATTATAGGCATGTGTCACCATGTCTGGGTAGGAGATCCTCTTTACAGCTCAGAAGACCGGAATGCTGATAACAAGGCAGACAGTAAGGGCCTCATGTCCTTTCACTATGCTATTTCTGCCTTATGCCCTCTGAATCTTGCCAAATTAAGCCTGTCCTCCTTTAAGTTTCAGGTGTCAGTGTTGTATTTCAGCAATGGAAAAGCTGACTAACACATATAAAATATATGGGCTTTATTTTTTTATCAGATATAATGATTTCTTTCTATACAATCAGATATAATGATTTCTTTCTATACACTATATTTTTTATACAATGTATTATTTGTTTATCCTTAAATAATCAAGCCTGGCAGAAAACTAGGCATTCATTCTGTAGAAATTATAAAGAGTTAAGGCACAGGGAGCTGTGGGCGGGGAGCGCCAGCCTTCGGGCTGGGGGAGCGCCAGCCTTCGGGCTGG
>NW_004955432.1:22127011-22181972 GCF_000276665.1 Chinchilla lanigera
CAACTCTTGATAATCTCCTACCTCTTTTGTCTCTAACTTACTATTATTTGTCTACTTGTTTTCCTGAGAAACTATTTTATAGATAATAATACGTAAAACGATAACCATTGATAATTTCCTACCATTTTGTCTGTAATCTGCTAAGTCCCCCCTATTACTATGTTATCCTTCTTTTATTCTTTAAAATAAAAATTTAAAAAAAAAGAGTTAAGATGATCTGTATGTCATTTGCATTAAATGGCATTATTTATGAAACATTAGCTATTATTATATTATTAACAATTACATAAAGAATAAAGCCTTTGTAAAAATAATCCTATTTAAATGCCAATTATCAACAGTATAAGATTACAACCTGGCCTTAGCCTACAGTGAAAATGACATAGAACTTTAACCACAAAAGAAGTCTTAGAATCCGTGGAGACTAACCCCCATGATTTTACTCTTGAGTAATCGGGGGATTCCCAGAGGTGAGTGTAAATCAATTACACGGCACCAGCTATGAACTTCCATAAGTGCTAGGCCCCTATACTCTCTGCCCAGTAGTTTTTCTCTTAAACTTTTCCAAACCACTTCTTTGCTGCAAGGTTCAAATATTTTCCCCTATGAATTAATATCCCTTAGTGATTAAATTGAATGATATGCTTTATCTTACACATGGTAGGTGAAAAATACTAGGTTATGTCTGATAAAATGTTAAGTACTTTCTTTTGGCTGATCACCTTTACACATTTTTCAAATGATTTACTATACAGAGATTCTCGATGATTTGTATCAGCCAGGATATAAAGTGAAAAAGGGCTCAGCTGCAAAATTAGAGAAGCCATTAATAATGACATTAAAATTTCCCCCATAAAAGCCTCACAAAATGGAAGTGGAAGCAGGATTTTTTTGCCTGTAACCTTTTCCTTTTTTGTCTTTGCACTGTATCTTCGTTTTTTGAAAGGGACCCAATGGATCTTGCCATTGCTGTTAGTACTTCTTGGAGATGGGCATTTGAAAATACCAGGTTGAACTTCAGCACTGTCAGTCCTAACCTGAGCTTTAAATATCACATCACTTCAAGCAAATGGTATACCACTTTATAAGAAAGTGCTTCCTAGATTTATCCTGTTAATGGGCTTTATGGCTGAGTGAGAGGAATCCAGTGTCTAACAGTCATTCTGTCCAAGAAACTGTCTTGTGGGATGGGAATGTTTGATATTTGAATGAGATAGCTCCTTCAAGATAATCCAAATGGCACTGGTATTTCTGCACACTGCCTTATACTCTGCTTCAGCGTAGTGACTATCAAAAGCCAGGCTGCTTTTCCTCAGGAATTTCTACTGATGCCAAAAAGCTAAAAATGCCATTTACAAAACAATAGTAATGAGAAAAGTTTGAATGATGGCTACAGGAACAGTACATCGGGTTATTTAATTATCCCAGTTAATGTTCTCTTTTGTTTTGAGAATAAATGGTACTAGAATCGAGTGGCCTTCCACTTCACTGCCTGGCAAGCATCTTTTCTTTTTTTTTTTTTGGTTTTTCTCCGGTACCGGGAACCGAACTCACGACCTTGCTCTTGCCAGGCAGGCGCTTTGCCGCTGAGCTAAATCCCCAGCCCCAAGCATCTTTTCCTTATCAAAAATTAATCCCCCTTTTCTAGTTTGCCCAGGCGGTTAGTAATTTCCTTCTCAGTGATCCAGAAGCACACCAAGGACCACTTGAGCAACATTTGCCACACTGTCATTATTATTTATCTCATCGAATCATCATTATTTATTTTTCTGTTTCCATTAAAATACAGTAACTAGGGGGCTGGGGATTTAGCTCAGCAGCACAGCGCCTGCCTGGCAAGCGCAAGGTCGTGAGTTCGATTCCCGGTACCAGAAAACAAACAAACAAACAACAACAACAAAAAAAAAATACAGTAACTAGGTCTTGCTTGAATCTACAATCTCTCACCTTGATACTCTTGAAGAAGGCTATATTTCAAAATTCAGAATTTTTAATGAATTTTAGATATAAAAACTTTATATTATTTATCACTTCTCAGCTTTTGGCTAATATCAAGTATAAGGTGTATATTATTTAATATTCCTGCCATGATCTGAGTTAGCACTCCAAATATTAAAATATATTAATATTTTTGTACCATAAATATTTTGTAACATAAATAATGTTCTCAACCCAAAGAAAGAAAAAATGGCTTCCTTGATTCTATTAGGTTTTCCCCTTAAATGTGTTGCTACTAACTTATGAGAACTGTCTGGTTTTCATAATTTTTGAGTTTTAGAATTGTAAATGAAGAAGTTGCATAACAAAGTCTATTTGGTGTTTCCCTGGGTTTGTTTTCTTGAATCCATTGGATTTGGTACAAAAAAATGTATTTGAAACAAGATGTTATTATATTGTACTTACAAAGTACTGTAACAAAACAAAATGCTCTTTGTGCACGCCTTTCAAATTTTAGTCTACTACCAATTCCCATAAAAATGTAAATAAATCTGCTTTTGTTTATCTTGTTAGTGAATTATATTAATTGAAAGAATAAAAACTGGCAAAAAAAATCAAAGTATTGAAAAGCTTGGGTATAACTACTAAATCAAATCTAAGACTAATACTGTTTTCTCTTTGTAATTATTTAGAAAACTTCAACTGATTCATAAGGCAAAAGTATCAATTAACAGATTATATTATGACCCACTTGTTTCTGCTTTCAATACTTACAATAATTTTTAAGTGAATCTATTTTTAAAAGTAGGTATTTTTAGCACTTAGGGACATAAGGACAGCATTTGAAGAAACTGTCACCGCTAAAAAGATGGTTTGTTACTCACAGTTCCTCAGGGAGGGACATGTCACCCCACAGGGAAAGACCAGCAACTTCGAAGGCAGAGGTGGTAAGGGAAAAGAGGGACCAGAGCCTCGGCTGTGATTTCTGTGGAAAGGAACAGGGGCAGCACGGTGAGCAGGCTTTGGTAGACAGTGTGAGTAACTTCAGCGGGTTTCGAGGGTGCCCCTCCTTAGCTGTCTGGCGCCTGGCCCTGGGTGGGTAGATGAGCAGATCCAGGTGGTGAGGGTGGCAGCTGGTGAGGCAGGTGGCTTGGGTGGACGCTGGATTGGTTGGCTTGTGTACGAGTCACTCTGGCTTACAGGGGAGGCACTGGCCGTCCGTCTCCCGGAATTACTGAGCCCAGGGAGAGACAGTCCCTCTATGCCAGTGAGATCTTCAGATGTGAAAGGATTAAATACAGAAACTAGAAAATGTGGGGCTTTCAGTCTATAAGATCATGAAACTGCACAAATTTAAGCCAATCATGCTCCCGAAAGAATTAGATCTGTGCTTTCTTCATTAACTTTGTTTTATGATGACCTTGTCTTATTTTATTCTAAGAACAAATGTATTCAAATTACTGCCTTTTGAGCTCTCTCTTCTCATTGTTGTTTTAAAAAACTGAATTGCTCAGTGTGTGATGGTGTTTGGCAGACAGAGTATCCTCTAAATGTTAGCTCTCTTCCCTTACAGCGCTTCCTCTCCCACATGTCTCATTCATTTATTAAACATGTATGGAGAACCTACTACACGCAATGCTAGATACAAAAGATACGTCTCTTAGTCTTCCTGGGGTAGACTAACGCGGGAATCCAGAAAGTCCAAACATAGAGTAAAAATGCCAGAAGATGCATGGAAGAAGGAGGAAAGCATTATGCTCTCCTTAATTTGAATTTAAAGGCACATTATGTAGACAATTTTAATAGAATTTGATGCACTGAATTATTTATTGGTTTTTTTTCAGAGTTTCAATTTGAGATCTTTGGAAGGTAGTGGCAGAAAACTTCTTATAAAAGTTTTATGTGACATAGTAAAAATACCATATGAAGAAATCCACGGGCACAGTATTAAGGACATGTCTGAATTTTGCCCTTCAGACTGTTCATTCTTGTTGTATTTATTGGTACAAAGATACCAGGCAACTTAGTGTAATATAATACCATAAGATCAGTTCAGTGGCTTTGTATTTTCCTGGGTGGTTTGATATTTTTTAAGCTTTTATTCAATAAAACATTAGCTAGCATGTTTTAAAAGATTCAATAGTTTAATCATGTGATAATTTCAAAGTCTAATGCTGAGTGAGATATTATAAAACTGCAAGCAAAACTGTTGTTCTTGACTACTATGAGTGCAGGGCTAACAATTAATAGCCACTTTTTAGGCAAAAGGGGATGTAGCAGGAGCACCTTTGTGATTCTGTGGTTGGAAAGGTCACGGCTATCTTTCGTCCTTGTGGGGATGGCAGCTGAAAGCTTCCTTTGTCCCTGACTTCAGCCTTGCCTCCTCCGATTGCCAGAGCACAGGATCAAGGGTAGGATGCTGCAGGCGCAAACAATAGCATCACCTGGGCACTTTCCTCTCCACCCTCCCCGCTTAGCTTTGCATGCCTTTATTATCTCTGCTTTGAGGAGCAAATAAAATTATTTTTTAAACTACCACAGATCCCTCTGTTTAGGAAAGAAGTTAAAAGTATGCCTAATCTATCCATATATTCATGTGTATGACTAATAAAAGTCATAATTGTATGTAGTTCAAAAAATGCAATGTATGAGGTAGGATTTGTGTAAAAACAATAGTAGCATTAGTTCTTTAAAAATAACTTATTAATTCATCACAGGAGCCATAGACTTGTCATAAATTCTTTCCAAATAAAGACATTCCTTTTAAATTCATTTATTTTTTATTGAAACATAATATTTGTAAATACTTATGATTTACAATGCAATATTTTGATTCCTGGTACAATGTTACAGTTATGTAGGAGGAATAGCTTCTGGTATTCTATGGCACAGCAAGGTGAATATAGTAATAATAATTCATTGTATATCTTAAAATAGTTGGAAACTCCAAGCACAGTGGCAAATACCTGTAATCCCAGCATTTGAGAGACTGAGGCAGGAGGACTGTCAAGTTTAAGGCCAGCCTGAGCTGCATATAAGTTCAAGGCCAACCTGGACTACATAGCAAAACCCTGACTCAAATAAATAAATAAATAAATAAATAAATAAATAAAAATGGGAGAGGGAATTTTCAGTGTATTTACCAAATAAAGCCTTTCTTCGACACACTCTACCAGGTAAACTAGGGACTACTTCTAGTCAGTCTCTCTTCATTCATCTTTGGAAGACAGCCTTTCTGGTTTCTTCTTTAATAACTCAGTTTCTGAATAAACACGTACAACCCTTTTCTCTTTGTTATCGCGTTTGTCCTTAAATGGCTTGTACAATACAGTATTACAACAGTGACATTCCATAGCAAATGTTTCCCCCGTTTTGTAATATTAGTGCTTTCTCAGAAATATTTTGGCATATATCTTCAGGATATGACAAAAGTTCCAATAAAGATTCATCTCCCTGATTATCAGAGTTTTCCGACTAGGCCGGGCTGGGGGCGCAGTCTTGGTGTGGGCTTCATTTTCTAATAATGTTGTCTTTCAGCTCCTCTGCAAAGGACTTGCACGTGCTTGCCCCCTGTCCCTATAGCCCAGCCGCCTTCGCAAGGCACAGGACAATGGAGGTCTGTTTTATTCCTATCGGTTTTCAATTCTGGTAATACCGCTGAGCTCTAAATCAGGTTGAAATCTTTCTTTACTTAAGATTCCTTGCAATTAAAGACCTAATTCATTCCTAAAATCCAATTAAATGATGCTTTTACTAGTGCTGGCCCTTAAGATCAGTCATGGGAGGACTAAAACTTTCAGGGATCCCTTGGCTCACTTCCTGGGGCCACATCCATCTTCGCTTCAAAAGCAGCCTCCCTGTTGCTCTAAGTGCAACCTGTGGATCACAAGCACCAGAATCTTCCACAGTACTTATGATAGGTGCTTAGTTGATGGCTATCGTGGGTTGAATTGTTCGTGTCTACCCAGAAATTCAGGATGTGACTTTATTTGACAATAGAACCCTTGCATTCCTAATTCAGTAAGATGAGGTCAAACTGAACTAGGATGGTCTTCAGATCCTGCTTCTGAATAGGAAAAATTACAGTGCATTTTTATGTGTGATAGTTCTTGCAGTGTGGTACACATAAGCAAAAAACAGGGTGAAATATTTTCATAACACCCCTGGAAGCATGAAGAACAGTCCTCTGCCACTGAACAGAAAGGAAAGAATTAGAGACAGTAGAAAATCACAAAACACAAAATAGAGTAGTGGCCGAAAGTACTACATTAGGATGCTTCTACTCAAAGGAGCCCCGAAATTAAGGAGGAGGAGATCTTCAAGAGAATATTATTGTTTCAGTAAAATACAGATCTTCAATCAAGATATGCATAGAACTCTTCCATGAAGCGTTGGGAAAATCACAGTATGAGAACTAATTGGCAATCACGCAGAGAAAGGAGGAGGAACTCAGGGAAGAGGGAAAGAAATTTTAACACAGGAAGGTATGTATATTCATCAGGGCTCTCCAGGGAAATACAATTAGGGAGAGAGAGAGACAGACAGACAGACCGACAGAGACAGAGAGACAGAGAGAGAGCGGGGGGAGCTTTAATACAAATCTGGGAGCTGAGAGGTTCTCAATATGTTGCCCATGGTCTGGAGACCTAGGAAAGCTAGTGGTGTGATTCAGTTCAAGACCCAAAGCCTGAGAGCAAGGGAGCCAGTGGTGTAAAACTCAGTGTGAGAACAGGAAAGGAGGAAACGAGGAAACGAGGAAATGAGACCTTACGGCTCAAGCAGTGCAACTGAAGAAAGCGGGGCTAATTCCTGGTCCCGGTACCTTTTGTTCTATGTGGGTTCCCAACAGATTGCATGATGCCCAGAAGGATGACCTCTTTGACTCGATCTACTAATTCAAATGCTGCTCCCGTCTGGAAAGACCCTCTACAACACCCAGAAATGATGTTTTACCATCCCTTATCCCAGTTGAGTTGACCCATAAAATTGGAAACATCATAGCAGAGCAAACTTTCACCTGCCAGAGACAATGTACGAATCCTCTTCATTGGTGAGGAAGCTACCGGCGCAGAGACCCCTGGAAAGGACGTGAGAAGGGGGAGGGGAGGGCTTACACCAGGTGATCGCCACCCTCCAAGTGACGCCCCCAAAGCATGTGCTGAACGCTCGTTTGCTCATGAGTATGATTTTATAATACGTAAATGCTGTAAGTAGAAGATAAAGGAAGAAAAAAATAAAGGATTCAACTTGTGAAAAATCTTATCAGTGAGGTCGTTTTCAGTTTTTTTGTATTAGGACATTGCAAACTGAAATAAGCAAGATTTGTCCTTGAACTGTGTTTTGTTGAAAAAAGCATATTTCAGGTACACACAACCATACTTTTTCTTCAAACATCCTATAAAAAGACTTAATTTACTCCATGAGCTTTAAAAACCTATAGAAAAAAGTATAAGTGGAATAGAGCATGAGAAATCATATATTTTGTTGTCTTCAAAAAAATGCTGCTTTGCTCTATTTGTTAATCAGGAAGCTTCCTGAGCAGCAGAAGTAAGCATACTTCACACGAAAAAGCACAAGCCCTTTTTCTCCGCATAATAACCAGTGAGCGTATTTTGGCTGACTGAATAAATTGTTCAGCAAGGGTGAAAAAAGTAGGTTCTCACTGATACACATGACCCTTCAAAACACTATACAAAAGTAAGGGACGAATGATTATAATAAACATCACAGTAACTTTCCCATTCATCTCCAGTCAGGGCAGTCGAGGATTATCATTCTAGGCCTCTGGTAAGGTAATAATGAATATAAGCATAAGGTAGAATAGAGACAAGCAGCATGAAATCGGAGAGCAAACATCTGTGACCAGAAATAGTTCTTTGCGTTATACAAACTGAGTTTTTATTGTCAATTTCTACTTTTTATTTTGCAAAATTTATTATCATTCTACTTCCTTTCATAAAATAACAATCAAGCCTTAGGATTTTAAAATCTGTTTTTAACATTTAAAAATATATATCCCAAGCCCCAGCATCCTTATAAACATGTACTTTGAGAGAGCTCAGGGACTGTAATGATTTTGGGTGTATTTAATTGGCTTTCAGGCTTTCCTGCTAACTAAGCCAGCATTCAATTAGTCAGTGGCAAGTTTTCACAATAGTTGAACCAGCAACTTTGAAGTATCAGCTCCAAGCTCATTACCCCAAGAGTTAGAGCTGTTTGCCCCTCCAACTTGTTATCCATCATCAGACCTACCGTAGGTTCTAAGTCACACTCTCTTTCACATTTACGGACTTAATGAGCCCAAGAAAATGAAAACAAGAAATGAAGTTTCCAAAATCCCCTCTGAAGGTTCTTTGAGATTCTGGGCTGCGTTTCGAAGAGCCAGCACTGTGAGTAATCTAAAATAAGAGCTGGCGACAGAAGCCCGCCAGCTGTTACACATTTATCAGCCCAGCTACATTTTTCCTCCCTCTGGACCGAATAGTTATAAAGGGCCAATCTTAACCTTATTTGGATTAAAATTCGTACCATCCACATACAACAGGACTTCATTTAAAATTTTGCATGTTCATCTTTTAAATTCAACATTTATATTGAAACCCAGTATCTCTGGTGTCTTACTGCCTTTTTTGATTGAAAGGTTATTACTGTAACCCTGAAGAAAGTTTGACCTATTTGCCTATCAGAATGATGAGATAAAATTTAATCAATCTTTGTAGTAAAAATATCTATAAATCCACAGTAATAGCACATTCTTTTCTACTTTTATGTCGTTTGTCATTCCTAGCAAAGATTGTAAAATATTGCAAAGATGTGTTGATGTCCACAAGACCTTCTTATAGAGGAAGAGCCACTAAAAGGATTAATGGGATTCAGAATATGGTTGTTCTCACGGTGAAGACACACACCAGCAGTGAAGTCAGGGATACAGAGAATCATAAGCCCTGGGGAATGGGTATGCAGTCTTCTGTATGCTCACCCTCCCAAAAGGGATCACACAGAGCATGTTCTCCCCACCAATCAGAACACAGATCCCTGTGAGGACTACTTCTGTTTATGGAAGTCCAGAAAATTTGACATTGGGGGTTTTTATTCGTGGTTCATCCTGAAGGCATCCTTGCATAGCATGTACCAAAATTCCAGACTCCCAGAGGAGTGGATTTTTGTCATAAACCACATCATGTTCCAGTCTAGGTACAATGAACCCACTCCATCATAAGGAAATGGTAGGAACATGCCCATTTTCAACTCTGACACCAGCCACAGACCAGCCTTGAAAACAGGCCTTTCTGAGGACAAAATCTTACACCTGCCAAGCGAACCTTTCCTTCAAAAAAGACATTTACAAAAGGCATTGTTTAAATTCATAGAATGAAGAACAGTATTTCTAAATAAACTTTTTATACAGAATATTTAACATTTGGTGATAATATGGATAATGTACATTTCATCTTCAAATATAAAGTAAAAGAGAAAATTCTGCAGAAGAGGAAGACTCTTTTTTTCTTAATTGAAAAATACCCTTTGAAAACATTTGCTCTTGCAGGTAACCAAGGCAGCATTTTTTAAGTTTTCTTCTAGAATGTTATGAGTTTATGTCTTCTCCACCACTCAATATAGGACAAGAATGACAAATGAAATATCTCATTCTTTTGGGCATCCATAAACTCATATTAAGATACAGACTGAAAAGTTCTATTTTTTTTACAGTATTTCACATTTAGTTGCCCTATGCAGTGCCAGAAATCAGAAAGAATGTTGCTGTGGGTATTCACTTGACATTTTCTTATAGGTCCTCAAACATTTAAACATTTTCCTTGATATTCCAAAGGTGATTAGTACAATAAGCAAAAGCATTTAGATTTAATAGCATGCTTAAAATAATGAAACATGAGGGCTTGGGTATATACAAGTGGTATTAATGCCATAGCCAGTGTTATTAAAAGTTATTTTTGTTGCTGTTGTTGTTGTTATTCTGGACTGTGTGAATGAAAAAGTTCCCACAGTCTGGAATCTCAAATGTCAGAACAATTCATTAGCACTTTTTAAAGCTTTTGGTGAATGTGCAACTGTAGATATTAGCTCCACTGCATCTGGAATTACCCTCCTGTTCTGATCCACTTTGTGTTGTTATAACAGGATTCCATACACTAAGTAACTTATACACCAGAGATTTATTCAGCTCACAATCCTGGAGGATGGAAAGTCCAAAAGCAACGCTGTCTACGTCTAGAGAGGGCCTTCACTCTGCCTCAGAGCGTGTTGGCAAGGCACATACATGCACGAGAGAAAGCACAGGAGTTGGGTTTCCTTTTATAGAACAACTTGCGCTTTGACTTCTGATCCCCTCCTGTGCTAACTACATTAGTACATTCATGAAAGCTCATCCTCTTGCTACCCGGCCCCCTCCTACGAGGTCCTACTTCCCAACACTGTTGCACTGGTCATCACGTTTCCAACGCACGGGTTTTAGGGCACACATTCAGACCACACTACCTTCTTTGATTCATTGAAAACTAGATTTACTCCAGGAGACAGGACATAGGTAAACGCCCTCATCTTTGAGCCTAAATATACATAGGCTCCCTTGAAATAAGGCACTACTATATAACAAAGAAAAGAACAAACCCTGAAAGATGAAAGATTTATCAAAAAGAGAATGCGTGAACCCTGAGTAAAATTATTTTAAGTTGGGAGAGGCTAAGATAATGACAACTGGAAAATTTAAATCCTGTGTTCCACTTTATCCACTTTCCAACCAATCATGAGCCAGATGGGTGGGGCTTAAGGGCAACATCACTTCAGCTGTGGAAGATTAGAAATTGCAATTACTCTGAGTATCTGACTTTTACTGTGTGTGTATTTGGCCCTATGCCATCGTCTTTATACTATTTATTGTACAATATTACTGATGTATGAGGTAAATGAGTTATAAATCAATCCTTGCACTATGGAGGCTGTACAAATGCCTTTTGATTTAGGCTTATTTTTCAAATTTCTATATATGTTTGGTGTCTATCTCTCAGTTGATGGTTGCAGCTTCTTGGGAGAAGAACTGAATAACTCAGGTCTTTTCCAAGACTCCCAGTGGGACCCATGCATGCCTTCTAAAGCATGGCCTCCAAACATGAGACAACACATCTAGCCAATTGTCTTGATGTAGTTGCATTCAACATCTATTTTTATGTATACAGATCACTTCCTCAGTGCTATCCAGCTCAGTGCTTAGATTTAGGAAAAGCACAGTAAATACTTAAGGAAAGAAAAAAAGAAATGAGAGAGAAAATAAGAGCAAAAAGAAGAAAGAGGGGGAGGAGGAAGAAAAGAGGAGGAAGAAGAGAAAGAAGAAAAAGAAAGTAGAGGTGAATCCAAAAGCAAGCTTTAAGGAAGCATCTATCCAGGCTTTCAAGTCCATACCCCTACAGCGGCCACTATCAGAATGTTGACCTTGCCCCTTTGGTACAACGTATCGCCACCAACTTGAATGCTTTGCTCTATCAGGTCAGGTTGGATCACCTTAAATCCAGTCAGTACCTTTCGTAACTTGCGCAAGTAACCTTGAGTCATTACTGAGTGTAATGGGATTAGAATGCTGCAGGGCTGATGAGTCGGAAGCAGAGGAAGCCGTGGTTACCGCCAGCATGAGAGACGTCTGTGCAGATGTGTCATCTCCAAGCTTCGGCTCTCCCACCAGCTCAAGTGAAGGGTGTTTCTCATGTAACAACAGCACAGGAGGTGGCAGGCAGCTGCTGGTTGTGCGGGGTCTCGGAGACACCCTAGGGAACTCAAGCCTCTCCTACTCTGATATGTTTAGACTTTTGTCATCTTCAGAGTGGCCGCCACCATTCCAGGCATCATTTCTGTGACCGGAGGAAAAGGTAACTATATTTTTCTCCTAATCCGAAACACAAAATCTTCTCTAGAAGATCCTTAGACTTCCTCCTCCCTCAGCGGTCAGAATTAGGTTAAATGACCACTCCACTTGCAAGAGAGAGTACGAATTCAGCTCAGATATCTAACCTGCCAACGCCTATCGTGAAAGTGGCGAAGGGTAAGGCTGGGGAAGTAAGTGCTGGGTTGGCTGTGCCGGGTTTGCCCGGATGTCTTCTACGTACAGCCTGCGAATGTATTTGTCCAACGTGGTTTCTTAAGCTGCTCCTCATATTTTGAATCTTTTCATTTATCTTTTTTTCTTAAATATGTTTATTTCCCTTTCTCCATCTTTGGTGGTTGCCCACTCAACAAACATTTAAAAGCACCAGCCAGAACCCCCAGGGATTCATTTTCCCTAGACTACAAAGTCCCTTGGTCCTTTAAAAATTCTTCATCAGAGGAGTGAATGAAAATCTTTCATAAATAGGCAATCCAGTGTCATCTATTATCCAGCTGTGCTAAAGGATGAGCGGTATTAACCCGGGTTCCCATCTCTCGGCATTACTGCCCTGTTACGCCAGCAGTGCAGTCACAAGACCTTCCCCAGCCCAGCCTCGCAATATTCTCTGTGCCTTGTGATCATCACCCTATGAAACGAGTGACACACATTGCTTGAGGCATGACTAACAGAGTGTGCAAATCAGAGGCAAGTTCCTAGCTTTAGCTCCAAACAATCTCTTGAAACTCTTCGCAAGTGTCATAGTTGTGGAAACCAAGCATTCAGATTCACAAAATCTGGCAATGAACTCAAAAGACAGATCTCGAGAGTGGACCAAGTCTGACAGCTATTGTATATAAGTTAACAAAGGAACTAAAATAAAGAGTTATGAACCTGGCAAGCAAAGCAAAGCCTGCCTGGGATGGGTGCGAGGTCCTTCGGTGGGGACATAGCTGTCCTCCGCTGAGCTCCAGGGAGAGGCTCCACCCCTGGGCCCTTAGGTTGAGAACCATGATTTAGTACATGAGAGGTTTTGGACACACCAACCAGACGTATTGAGACTGAGAAAAGAGGTGAAGCTCAGGGAAATAACAAACCTGTTGGAGATGGCTCTGTAAGATGGGATAATGATGCCTCTGTCATGAGATTTTTTTAATATAGACTTTACTTGCTTCTATTTATAAAATGCATAGAACAGTATCTGGCACCAAGTAGGTACATTGTAAAGATTTTATAAATTCCTAAACAAAGATGTCTCTCCACTGTTTATCTTTTATGAAAAGTTTAATTTTAACTTACCTGAAATTGCCTTTCCAGCTCTGAAATTCAGGTTAAAATTTTCACAGGGGATGGCTCACCATGTACGTGAGTGGTGGCCAGACCTGACATTGCCAACCGCTCCCCTGGCCATATCAGGCATTGCTCGTCATCAACAGCACTGCTTCTTTCTGAGCCTGAGACTCATCTTGAACCAGTGATTCTGGGTAATGTCTACTGTTGGGGGTTCCCTAAAGATGAAACTAAGTTGTCGTTACTGGTCTGCTGTTTCCGCTTGTCTGAGGAAGACAGTGGAGAGCCAAACCAATGACCTATAAAGAAAGTTATCCCAGGGCCAGGGATAGAGCTCAGAGGCACAAGAGCCTTCCTGGCAAGCGCGAGGTCCTGAGTTCGATTCCTGGTACCAAAAAAAAAAGTTATCCTAACTCTTCATGAGGTATTTAAGAGTGGTTGACTTTGAACCATTCTCTATGAGACTATTGTGACGGCTACTTCTTTCTACCTAGGTGCCTGAGGCAAGTGACCTTATTATTCACCCCCAGAGAAGAGAGTATAGAGGAGACTGAATTCTGAGATTGTCCCCAAGATTCCTGCCTCCTGGTGTACAAGGTCTTTGTAATTCTCCTCCCCTTGTATGTAAGTGGGACTGGTGAGTACGTATCATTTCTGTGATTAGGTGAGGTTATAAGACACAGATGAAGAGATTTTGAAGATGTTGTTAAAGCTCCTAGTCATTTGAACGTCAACCAATCAAAAGGGAAGTTATCATGTGCAGGTCTAGTTTGATCAGGTGAGCGTTTTAAAGAATCGTCTGGTGGTCAGAGTGAGAAGGTGTTGGAGACAGTAGCGGGTATTCTCACGCTGACTTGAGTAAGTAACTTCCACGCTGTGAAGAATGCTGTCCAGCCGGGATGGGTGGACTACGACAGGAAGCTGAGGGCCTCAGAACCTGAGGAATTGAATTCTACCAAAAGTCAGTGAACTTGAAGAAGGTGTTAAGCCCCAAATATTGCAGCTCCAGCCAACTCCTTTATTGTAGCCTTGTGAGACCCTAAGAAAGAGCCCAGCTAACTCTGCCACGGCTCCTAGCCCCTGGAAGCTGTGAGATGAAAAATTCGTGTTGTTCTGAGCAACTAAATTTGTGCTGATTTCCTACACAGCAGTATAAAACTCATATAAAGTCTTAATCATTGTCCTTTTGTAAAAATTATGTGCTTTGGTTCAGTCTGTAAAAGTATTTTACCTTCTACTCATCCTTTAATGGGTGGTCTATGTCATAGTAAGTTACCTTTCCTAAATAAAGCTTTCACTTTTTCCACAACAAAAAGAACAACACAATTCTTTAAAATGGCTTCAATGTCTTCACAGATTTTCAAAAATTTTTTGATGCAATCTCTAAAATTAAACTCCAAGCCTAAATAAAACCATGAAACTAACTCCTGCCAAATTGTCTCCTTAAAAATGTAAATGTTAATCCTATTATTTTGCCAAATAGGAAGAAAAGTTAAGACACTCCAAAACCTACTTCAAAAAAAAAAAAAAAAAAATTCCAGCCACATTGAATTAAAATTAAATCTCTGAGTATTAACACCGCCCACAGCACCAACAAGAAGACCCGACTTTGGTTTAAGCCACATTGCAGGCATTCATTCTTCTGCATTCTGATCTTGACAAAGCTGTTCTAAAAATGTGACTAATTCTTTCTAACTCTCATGAGATTTTCTCTTGGGGTCAACTTCTCATAGCATTCTAAATAAAGGCCTTATGTCAATTTTTTCATAGAAACATAGGGAGATCATGCTAAGACTCATGGGGATAGACTCACTGGCTTATGAATCTAGAAATAACCCTTACTTTAATTTATGGGTCCCACCTCTGAAGTACTGGTTTGAACATTTCTGTTGACAGGGGACTTGCTGCTCTTGTATCAGACTTTTCCAATTTTAGAGAGCAATTGTGAGTCATTAGTATAAATTATTTTTTAAGGCTTCAGTCTTTCTAATTGAAAATTCTCATAATTAGTGATTAATCATAATAAGAGCAAAAATGTCTATTTATGTGCACAGAATACACAGAGTGACAGGTCCAGTCTTTTTCTCTCCAGCTCCCACGGCCATACTCATGCCACTCCTAGGCCTTGAGTTGGCCAGTGTTAGGCCAACAGTAGAGCAGACAGTAATAGAGTGGGCCAGAAGTAAAAGGATGGGATAACTAAACACTTTCCCAAGGATGAGAGCAATGACTCATTTATACACCCACTGCAGGAGTTCCATAACATTTCTCCATTTTGTGATGGAAATTCCTACCCTGAATGAAACCAAGGCTGCAAGAAGATGTTTTCCACACACCTCTTAACTTGCTCAAATGCAGTCCCAAAGAAGAAAGGCAAAGGCACGTTCTCTTGACAATCACTCAAACACAGAACACTGGACTTGAGCAACTACTGTCCTCAGGGTAATGTGCTGGGCACGTTCTAGAAGCGAGCATGCATGAAGGATGTGCGCAGACAAGGCAAGCACGAAGAAGATGTTTTATGAAGACCGAGTTGATTCATCAACCTAACTCAAGACAGGGTAATGGAAGGGGTCGCTGTGCAGGACATGACTATGCTACTCCTTCCATGATGGTTACTGGTTGCCGGCTGCATCACGCTGTCTCTCTGAGAAGCTCAGACATGTCCAGGGCCATCTGGCTGGAGGGCTCTTCAATGACAATGGTGTAGTTTTTTCACCCACAGAGCTCTTTGCTCCTTCCAGACAACTCAGTGATGACTTCATGCTATTTTACACAGCTTTCATCTGAGTACGGCTGCACTTATCTCTCGCTATAATGAGGTCACTCTAGTTCTCTTTTCTTTTTGACAGTTCTATTTCTATTATTGTGGAAAAGACAAAGAACAACTAACTGGGTGACTTTATTTACTATCACTGAGGCAGAAATGACACCTATGGTTACTATGGTTGAGGTCTACAGTGTTCCCCCGAGTTCCACGTGATCAGAAGTGCAGTTGGGTTGGAAGGGACAGATCACCAAGGTTATGACCTAGAAAGTGGTGTTCTTGTCCCTGGATCCTTCCTTCTCCTTCTGCTTCGCGCCTGTCAGCTCTGCTCTACCACACCCTTCCACCATGTCTCTGCCCTGAGTACCCTTAAAACTGTCAGCCAACCTGTCCTCCTTTAAGTTGTGGGTATTGGGTGTTGTATCTCAGCAACAAGAAAGTTAAGAACATAGTCACCATTTATGTATGCCAAGCACTTCATTTAACATTCATTACACTTATTTCTTATAACAACTCTGAGAAATGGATCTTGTGATCTTGATCTTACAGGTGAAGAAATAAAAAGTTCAGGAAGATAAATTACCTCAAAAGAGGAAGAAAAACTATCTTTGGAAACAAAAAATTTGTAATGATTGTAATTTCTACATATATATCACATTAGTTTTTAGACCTAAACAACGTGCAATATATAAAGTAACAAATATATTTTAGTACTAACAAATGATCCCATTGAAATTTTTATACTTTTACTAATACTTTAGCCAAATTTACTTCTATGACTTTAAAAAAAACCCTAAAAATGCCAGCTTATAGTAATCAAATAACTGCAAAATAAAAAGAATTCTTATGCTCTTAAAACAAACAAAAACAACTGATATCTAAATCCTCACATTTTTTTGCACATCTCTTTACTCTATCTCAAAGATATAATGGACCTAGAATAGATCTAAAAAAGGAATTAAACTCCAACAAACACATTTCCAATACTTACTACAAGCCAAATATTTTGAGGCATTAAGGAAACTGGGATAAATAAGCAGAGTCACTGACCTCAAGTAGTTTAGGGCTAAAAATAGGCAGCTTCCATCAGGAAGAGTTAACACTCTGCTGATAAGTCCGAGCGTGCGGTAAGAATAAGAGACGCAGGAACCTGGCCCTATGCTGTCCACCACAAGATGACTTTACTATTAGTCTACTTTATGCAATGGACCCAAAGTTACAGAATCTGCTTCTCTACTGGTTGTACATTTTGAAAAAAAGTATCAGTATAAGAAGATTTTATACAGTGCACAACTAATAAATGAGAACTCAATTATTAACAGAAACCAAGACATGTTAGCAGATATTATTTAGCTTTTGAGAGTGACACTGTGTTTTCCAGCGCTCTCCCCAAGCTCCAGTTCTGTTATCAATGACAGAACACTGTCCGAGCTGAAGCATAAAGAAAAGGGTGACTCTGGGTTGTATAAAGTCAACGTGGATCATGAGAGATATTTTGAGGTTTAGGTAGTTTGTTCCTCGCAATTCAAAACCAAAGAGGAGTTTCTAAAAGTCCCAAACTTGCCTACGTTACATAGACTTCCAAAGATTTTGCCGTAAAAGACATTTAAGATGTGCATGGTCAATAGTATAGTTGCCTATACTCACTCCTGGATGTTCAGGTAGGTCAAACAAATTGGGAGAGGAGGCGAACAGCTAATAATGGTATTCTGAAGGAGGAAGAGGAGCAGCAGGAAGAGGAGAAAAAGGCAAAGGTGGGAAAAGGAGGACTAGGGGAAGGAGAAGGAAGAGGAGGAGAAAGAGGACATCCTCGGTTGGGACTTCTCAGCTGCTCTTTCTGCCTCTGTGTACTTCTGTTCGGGCCACTGTATATGGCCAATAGACTAAGAGCTGCATAGCTCCTTGGAGGCACCACTAACATACATTGACTATAATATTATCATCAACACACCCTCTACGAGGTGTATAGCATAACAGCCCAATGTGACCTGCAAGAAAGAGAGGCAAGGGGGCAGATGGGAAAGATTAATAGGAAGGCCACGGAGGCCTGTGAGAAGAGACAGGAAATGTACACACGATCTAGCACCTCTGACCTGAGCACAAATCTCAGTTACACCAGGTGTCTGCATATACTCCCCATAAGGATGTAGATAGATAGATAGATAGATAGATAGATAGATAGATAGATATAGATAGATAGATATTTCCTCATACTTTACTATTTTCAGTCACTTTGCAAAGCATTGCATCAGTATCATTATAAAACCACTTAAAACTAACGGATTTCACCTGCACACATTTTATTTCCCAGGCTTTAATGAGTTTGAAAATACACACCACTGAAATGTGGAACAGCTATAACATAAAGCACACAAAAATGCATACAAAATTCTGTTTTACCTGCTTTTCTACTTTTTCCTTTTAAACATTACTGATTTATTTGTATTAGTACACATTTGCGGTAGTACACGCACGCAGCACGCCTTGATTCTCTGTATCACCCTCTTCCCCTCCTAGCCTCCCCTGTTCCTTCCACCTCTTGGTGTCCTCCCACTTGCAAAAGCTCCATTCCCAGTTGTGCATTCTTCAGTTCGTGTTTCTCGTCTACTTTCCCTTCCCTCCTCCCACTCCTCTGTCCCTTGCTCCCCTTCCGTTTGTGGAAGATCTCCCTACTTCCTGTTACCTATCTTATACTTTGCTCCTTGTTTATATTTTGGGTTTCTCATCTAAGAGAAACCATGAAATATGTAAGCTGTGTGTCTCCTTCTCACTTGTAACTAATTCAAGGAGGCTCTTGGCTTTAACGGTATCTACCATGTTGGTACCACAGCATGCTTGTTGCACTAGGTCGTACAGGTATATTCCTGGAACCTGAAGCTCTTAAACACATCTTGCTTGCACAATTAAAATGTAGCCATTTACACTGCTGACCAGGACACATATCTGTTTAGTTTACCTACAACACACACACAGTCAGTTTTGAAATCTCTGCAAACTGAGATGTTTTAATAGTGTAAGTTCAAGTGAAGAATGCTCAGCTTAAGACAGACATAAAGAATATCACATATCTATTACATCTTTCTGTGGCCTTTCAACAATAGGAGAGTATTCTTTTACCACGAAGCCCTTTAACCACACATAGTCAAATATCTACACCACTAACACAGTCATTTGGAAAGCATGATGTTTATTGGTCAGGAAAGGATTAACACTAATACTGCTAGTTTCATCATTACAGGTAAATTGTGTGGCTGAAAATAATGTGTGTTTATGTTAACACTGAGAACAAGAATGGAGCTAATTATGCATAATTAAAACCATTACCTTTAAATATCTACAACTGCTATACTTAGCACTTTATAATGCAGTATTGCGCATTTCTATTTTGACCTTATAAAATAATGAGATATTATCTCAGAATGGTTAAGCAAAATTCCAAGATACTATATTTGGGACTGAAACCTAGAGTTTTTGTGTTTTTTTGGTTTGGTTTTTTTGTTGTTGTTGTTGGTTTTTTGTTTGTTTGTTTGTTTGTTTGTTTTTTGGTGCCGAGAATCTAATTCAGGACCTTGAACTTGCCAGGCAGGCGCTGTGCTGTGGAGCTGCATCCCCAGCCCTGAAATCCAGATTATCTAACTCTAAACCCAGCATAGTTGCATTATATTCTCCCTGGAAAGCTGAATAGATTTCAAATGCAGTGATTTAAAAAATAAATACAACTGTAGGTGTTTCATTTTATGTGGTTTTGCTTTGCAATACAGCACTGCCTAGGAAATACTTCTCATTTCCAGTTCCCTTGAATTTGGGAGCCCATTCCAGTTCTTACTAAATTTAAGTGGAATTTTATGACAGGAAGTGTTTTAGATTGACTTAAACTGCAAGTTCAATCTAAATACCTTTGACTGTTGGAGCCCTGCTACTGTCAGGCTCTGGAAAGGGAGGCAAACAGAATCATCTTTTCGTTGCCCCTTCAGTTTTTCTCTGTTTTACCACTAATGTAATATTCCTTGCAAATAACATTATCTAAGCTATTAGTTTAGGAGACTAGAAAGTCAGAGACTACTGTTAATATTCTTGCTATCTAACTCTCCGTACGTCCCTGACCCATCATCAGACTGTCTCGCACACATGCACGCACACAAGCACACGCACACACATAGGCACGCACACGCACGCACATAGGCACACACACACGCGCCCCTATTAACTTTCCTCAGCTGAAAAGAGAGAACAGTGGTTTAACCCATTAAAAGTAAATGGGACAATAACCAAAACATTATCATCATTATGCCAAGCTGGGGTAAAAGAAATTCAAGGTGCCAACCCACCTTGCATTGTTACCAAGCATTCATTCAGTAAATATCCAAGGAACACATTTTAGATGTTAGTGCCTTGGAGAAAGCCGGAAGGAGACAGAACGAGTGACAAACGCGGGTCCAAAGGTGAAGTGAAGAGACTGGCGCGGCCCTAAGTGGAAGGTGCTGAACTTGTGAAATACTGCAGAATAAAAGAAAGAAAATAAATCAGATATGATCTAGAACACATCGCGATGTATTTGATTGTAATTGAAAATAAGTCGATTCATTCCTTTGTCATTCTTTTTCTTTTTTCTCCTTTATAATTAGTCATGATGTCATTTCGCACTCACTCTGCAAAGCAAGGAGATCTAAAGCCTTGGCAAGATAAGCACCCCGACCGCGCGGCGTGCTGTAGATTCTTTTGGTTGCCTGGATGCGAGAGGCCGGCAAATCGTGTTCCCAACGCCCTTGTCGCCACCCCTTATTTCCTCTTCTCCCTCACAAGGTTAGTCAGATCTGCCCTGATAGCTGGGTCGCAAAGCGCCCTTATCTCAGCCTGCTGATCTCTGTTCCAGACCCGGACAATGAGGGTTCATCCAGAAGCACTACTTCCTCTCTTCTATTGACAGGAAGCCCTGCCCGTGAGGCCAGGCAGGCCTCAGCAGGGCCAGGCAGGCTGCAGCTGCAGACCTGGGAGGAAAAACAATGTCTAAACCTGGTGTTTGTGCAGTAAAATGCCAGGTGGCGGTGAGGTGGGGAAACCAGGGGAATTATAAAAGCTGGTCACCATCAGCTTGCCTAGGTGAAGCAGAAAATTGGAATATTCACAAAGGAACTTATTTAAAAAAAAAAAAAAACAAACAAACAAAAAAAAAGAAACCTAAAAGGCCTTTGAGGCTAAGACAACTTGAAACATAGAAACTCAGTATGTGGACAGTAAGGCTCCATAGTGGAATGGTAAATATATTAAAATGGATTCACTCTTCGAAATGTGTCTCAAACTAGAAGTTGGTTTTGAACTGTCTTGAATTTTTATGTTCAATTAAAAGTGAATTTGGGGCTGGGGATATAGCTCAGCGGCACAAGTACCTGCTTGGCAATCACAAGGTTTTGAGTTTGAGTCCCAGTATCAAAAAAAAAAAGTGAATTTGTTCCCAACGTACACTTAAAAATGTGTACCAAATGTCTTTAAAGCCACTACCAGGGGAACAGTTAAAATAAAAAACACTATAATTGATGTACCCTGAATACTTTGTTTACATGTATAATTTGTATCCTCATTGCTTGAAATAAATATATTAACTGCAAATCTTATTTAAATACCTAACTGAGGGCACCAGAGGGAGAGGATGGACCATATCTTTTCTGTGTTAAAATTGAGCTAAAGAAACAACACAAGTGAAAATGCCTGGTAGGTCGTTGGGGATCTGGAGCTGGAGTTCCAGAGACAGCTCACAGCTACTAAGACAGGGGAAAATGCCAAAGAAAAAAGACAAGAAAGTTAAAAATGGAGTCTCAGAAAGACAGTCTATATGCGGACAAAGAAAAGTAATTTTACTGGATACATATTTAGATGAAAAGAAAATTCAAAAGAATATAAGAAATCTAGAATCAGGGAGACAGACAGAGGCTCAGATGATGCAGAGAAGTTAAAAACGACAACAGAAAAGCCCTGAGCAGGGGATCAAAACTGGCAAATTGACAATGGTTTGATATTTAGGCAACAATTTTAGTAGACTAATGAAAGTTAAAACCAGACTGCCAGAAGAACTGGTCTGCAGTGAGTAAGTGGGAAGGCAGGGCAGAAAGTATAAGCAGATAATCCTTGCCAAAAACGAACAGGGAAAGGAAGAGGCAGCGCAGGAGGGAAAGAACTCGGGAGAACTGCCCTGCTCCTGGGAAGGGCCAGCTCAGTGGTGGTCATTCCATTTGCCCCAGGAGGAGCGGGAGAGGTTAGACTAGTACATGTGCCCTTTGTCCTCCAGGAAACAAACCAATCTGTGAGAAACATTAAAATTCCAAAGATCTGAAAATGAAGTTTGAAGCTGTTATTCAGCGCACTCCTGTAGGTTAGCCACCCCAGTCAGCGTTTAGGAATCTCTGCCATCTGAAACAGCCATGGCTTTGAACCCATGATTCGGGCAGTGGGCCTGTTTGTTTGCTTTTCTTTGGCTAAGAGAGCCAGGACATCCTGTGGTAAGCCAAAGGCAGCCCTGCCTTCACTCCCTCCTTCATCTCCTTACCCCACGCCCTCAGCCCACCCTACCCCGCTTCTTTTTTTTCTCAAGCTGACTTTGCCTTAAAATTCTAACCTAGCAAATTAAGATTACTAGAACAAGCTAGGAAAATATCCCTGGCAATCAAGGAGGGATTCATTCTACTAGAAATAGTAGCCAGATTCTTTTCTAAAGAGAGAAAAGAAAGTTGCAGTGGAAATGGAGGTGAAACTTGACTTCTGAGCGACTCCCTGATGGTCCAGTTTCCGGGGTCACAAAGTGGCCCCAACTTTGAGAGCTGGTGGACTGTGAAGAGCTGCAGAGGCAATCTGCAGCCTGGCTGGAGGAGAGAATTCTTTCCAGCCTCGGGCCAAAGCTCCCAGGGACATTAATGAGCAGGTCCTCACAAAGGGAATATAAACATGATACGCAGTGACAAATATGAGAAAGAGCAGAGTAACAAGAAGACAGTTCAGAGCGGGGGAGAGCGGGAGCACCGCGTGAAGGCAGGGTTTCGGGCTTTGTATGAAAATTGAGAAACAGCCCTTCCATCCGGGAACACTGACAGCCCGCTTCTCTTCTTCCCGTGAATAGCCACAGTTTCTGAATGGGCCTCTACCGTCCTATTGCGGCTGTGACAAACTGCCGCCTGAAACAATTCAAATTTATTATCTCGCAATCCTAGAGGTCAGAAGCCCAAAATAGTCCTTTCAGGGCACCACTGAGGATCCAGAGGGTTGCACAGTTTCTGGAGGTTGTGGAGAATCCTTCTTGTGTTCCTTCGCTAGCAGCCCCTTCCCGCTTCAGCAGACGAGCAGATCGCCACAGCTCAGCTTCTGCAGGTCGCATCTGCCGGTCACGGCGACGCTCATTCTCCCAGCCCCTTCCTCTTTCACTTCGAAGAACCCTTGGGGCTGCATCTGATCCATCCACGTAATCCAGGATATGATGCTTCATTTTGTGATCAACTCTACTAGGATGTAGTGCCCAGATATTTGGTCAAACATTATTCTGGATGTTTCTGGGACATGTTTTTTTTTTAAAAAAAAAATGAGATTAACATTTAAATGAGTGAGCTTTGAGTACCCCAGATGTTTCTCCATAATGCAGGAGGATAATAATGAGCTAAGGCAGGAGAAAGTCTTAACAGAGCAAAGACTGACCTATCAGAGCGCAGTTCTTCCAGGGCCTGCATCTGTCCTTGCATGGGAACTCTACCCTGAGCCCCCCAACTGCCGCACTTCCTTTTCAGATTGCAGACCTAACAGCTAACCAGTTCCCTGGAATAAATCTCCCTGTCTCCCCAGCTATTAGTATACACACATGCAGTTGCTGCTGCTTTTCTGGAGAATGCTGATCAATTTGTAGGACAATGGCTGTGGTCTTTCACTTAATCATATCTTCAAACTCCTTTTTTTGCTGTAAAGGTAATGTATTCACGGATTCCGGATATTTGGACGTGAGCATCTTTGCAGAGGACATTTTTTCTGCCTATATACCATACAGCAACCGTTATCAGTTCCCATATGACAGGTTACTCATCTTGAAAACAAACTACTGCACCTAGCGCCGTGTACTAGCCTTCCCCTGGCCAAAAACCAAAGGACATGAAGATAACATTCTGGGGAACAGGGACACTGGACTGGTATCAGATAAACTTTAAACAAAGTAGAAATATAATGTATTTTCACTTTGGCCCAAATGCATCATGTCTAACATATAGAACAAAAAAGAAAATGTAGTAGAATTTTTGGGACTCAAGTGGTTTAACAAAAACTTGAAGGCTTCAAGTCTCTTTCTTCTAATAGTGTGACTCAAAAATAGTTAAACATGACCCAACTCAGTTCTGTATCGTTCATACGTGGTGATTCTGCAGAGACAGACGAGAAATGATCTAGCAATGAAAAATGAGTATTCTAAGTGAATATCCTAAGAGAATGTAGACTACTCTATAGGAACATCACCAAATCACAGCTGTTCAGTGTACCAGAGAACTTTCCCATGCATCCTTGGGAGAAATACTGGACCCCTTATTTAAAACAATCATGATTTTGGAGAGCAACTTATGCTACAAGTGATGGTTTTAACTGACAAATCTGGACATCTGAGTGTTTACTCTCCTCCGACAGTGATTCTAAACCACCCCGATCTTTTCATATTTCTCAGGAGAAAGCGGAAAATCTCTGACCTGCACCATCTGTTGGCCTCATCCAGTAGTTCATTCCAACCCCTGCAGCCGAGGGTGCTGGACAACCTGCCAATAAAGTGCCTGAGATTGTCAAGACACAGATACTTGTGAAAAGAGCTAAGATAAGATTTTTCCCGGTCAATTTCCTTGCTCGCTCTCTCTCCGCCCTCTCTCTTTCTCCTTTCTCCTCCCTTTCTCTCTCCTCTCTCCCTTCTCTTTTCTCTTCTCTCTCTGTCTCTGTCTCTCTCTCCTTTCTGTCTCTCCTCCTTCTCCTTTCTCTATCCTTTCACCTTTCTCTTCTCTCTTCTCTGTCCGTCTCTCTGTTCTCTGTTTGTCTCTGTCTCTCTCTCTCTGTCTCTCTCTCTTCCTCCACCATGGGCTTCAGGAACAGATTTCAGGTAAAACTGGAAAACGCCACACATTGAGCACTTTCAATGATTTATTATTTATTCCATATACAAGCAGTCTGCAGTTTAAAATCCATGACTCACTCAGCTCTAGGATAGAAGTCTGCGCTTCCATCTGCATTCATTTAAATCCCAATTCGCTGGTGACAGATCACGCCCAACGTAGTATATTCCGTAGAGATCGGACGGCAAGAGCACATTATCCAGTGAGTCCACATGCTGTTGCGCCCAAACAAACAGGAAGTGACACAACCAAAACTGTATGAATCTTCGTGGTCCACAATCTTCAAGACTGGTGAGAAGCTACTTTCTTCAACCAAAGAGCTTATGCGGTAACATTTCCTAAGCAATTACTAACATGTTGGAGCCTACACTAAGAACGTTAAATAGACTATCTTCGTCAATCCTCACATCTACTGTACAAAGTACATCCCATTATCTGACATTCTTCTCAGTTGGTAAAAAGGTTAAGTAATTTGCCCACAGTTAAAAGCCTACCTAGCTGGGATCCAGGTTACAAACTTATATAGCTTGTGTGAAAAATCTATATGGTCAACCACTAGACTTTGCCACATTTATACCAAGATGCTGACCTTTCATGAAGGAGCCATTCTTGACACGTCACTGGATACGAATGGATTTCCTAGCAGATGGTGAGAATGGACTTGAGCTGATCTGTCCCGCTAGAGTCAGCTGGGCTCAAGGAACAGTTTCACAAGACGGCAGACTGAATCTGCCCGGTTGGTGGCTCTACACCAGAGTAAAATTACTGGCTTACTTGAGAACGAATCTGAAGCTTGGACCCATTAACATAACGCATTAATGAAATGAACTAGACAGCCATAGACATTGTTATAAATATTCTCTCCAATTATCTGAAGCCACATGCTACAAAGGAAACAAATAGTTAATTAAAGACAGAAAAGCTCTCTTCTTTGTGACATACAAGATGAAACCCTCTAGTTATGTTTTCCCTATTTTTTTTTTTCCTGGAGCTGTGAAATTTCCACTGTTGTTAAATATTCTGAGTTCTCAAAATTCACATTATAATGCCTTCAAATGGCTCTAATTCATTCAAAATGCCTGACAAATAGCTTCATAGTTTGTTGTGAAATCAACACCAAAGAATAGGATGAAATTCTCCACAATACACACCAGTCGTGTTCCCCTAAGTTCATGCAGCTTCCCACAGAAACCTCAGGAACAGCCCTCTCTGTAACAGAGCTAAGAAGTTGGTTAAAGATAGCACACTGCTTCTTTAAAAAGTGCCGATTGTTTCTCACGGATAAGGAAAAGCCCAAAGGACTGCTGCATTAGTGCTGGTCACACAACCAATTGTTCCTTTCTTTACTGGAAAGTGAAGCGAGGTCTCTCCACGGGAACTGTCCTTTCAGTTAACTTTCGTGAGTCACTGTCAGATTTGCCTTGCATCTGGGAAGACGAAAATGTAGGAGTTTACACTGAAGAGCGTGGAGCTCCTTTCTCATCTTGCTGCTCCGTGATGTACCGGAGGAGGTGTTTTTCAATCCTGTGTGCTCTTTGCTTGGTTTATAACCAAACTTCCCTTTTTTCTATCCTTGTCATTTTCTTCGCCCTCTTTCGTAAACACCCATCAAGCACTCACTGATAACCTTATTCTTGTTATTGGCCTAAAAGCCTTCATTTCACTATCTGAAACAGATTTGCCCAGATCTTCCTGCTCTGTTTAGTCTACTGATGTCTCTAGCTTGGCATTATTCTATAATTCCTTTTGTAACTAATAAGGATAATTTTAAATCTTTTTAAAGATACAGAGAGTGGGTTTATAGATATAATTATTCCAAGCAGGACTGTTTATGCCTTGACTCCAGCAGGGGAAAGGCAAAAGAAATTTGCTCTTTTCCTTCAACTTGTCCCCGTGTGCCCATGGCAAGACCAGATCCTGGGGAATTAAATCCCTTCCTAGCCAGGGACAGCTAGCATTACCAGGGATGGCAGTGTAAGGCTCAGTCCAGACAACAGCGGCAGTTCAGGCCAGGGCCAAGCCCCGCATGCCACACATTTTCAGTTTAGTTCAGTGAGAGTGTGTGCATGCCTGCGTACGTGTGTGTGTGTGTGTGTGTGAGTGAGTGTACACAACTGATTCGGGGTTAGAAACCCAATCATTTCAAGGTTAAATTTAATAATATAAAGAAACTCCTTCCTGTATCAGTTCACCGGTTCTCCTTGACATTGGTAGAATTCCACTACAGAAGTGTTCTTTCTCCAAAGGGAAAAAAATTATGAAACCCATCTTTTTACTGACTCAAACTCTCCTGTTGACCTCTGTAAGAATTTCTCCACCTCTTAGCCTGCCTTTTCCTTTTTTTTTTTTTTCTGGTACCGGGAATCGAACTCATGACCTTGCACTTGCCAGGCAGGCGCTGTGCCGCTGAGCTAAATCCCCAGCCCCCAGCCTATCTTTTCTAACCATCCCTACCTTACACCTAGTGTGGGAAAGACCTGAATGTGAATTTTTTTGTCCCACATTTTGTGTCCATTTTTAGGACATTATGTACCAGTCATTTTGACACGATGACAGGAATAACAGCACACAACACTAGGCATTTAAAATCTACAAATGATCTCTTTCAGTGAATGCATGTGTGTGAATTGTCACACCCTTAACTGCTTCAGGAGTTGCTTGGGAAATTGCTCATTCCTGGTTTTCTTCCACTCTGCAAAGTGTTTCTGTCTGTATACTTTTACTAGTGAAATACAATTCGTGAAGAGTAGACTCTCCCCAGGAAACAATGACAGGTAGAATTTAAGACTGCATGAATGCTAGGCAAGTACAGAGAGCTGCCCCGCAGCTATAAAATAAAAGGCCAACAGCCAAGTACAAAGCCTGCAAGGGGCAGATTCTGAAACTAGATACGACAAAGGATTCAGCACAGGGCAAATGCCAAATATGAACAGCTCACAAAAGGAAAACAAATTGAAGTGGATTTTCACACTTATTTGACTTTATTACTAGGAACCTGCATTTTATTTTAAGTCTATGGCTTAATACTATAGATAATCATGAGTTTTACTCAATCACTTTTTTTTTAATTGAAGAACAAACTAAAACAACACCTTAGAAAGCTAAGTTTACTAGAAATGAAAGGCCAGTGTGTCATGGTCTCTTTCTCAAGGAAGCTATTTAATTTCATGTACATAGTCTCTTTCCATCTGTATTGCAGATACCAAAAACGGACTGGTAGTTTCTAACACTAAACATTGAAAACACGATGGCCAAACACCTATGCACACACCATCCTCCATATTCTTTTGATGGTGATTGCTCCTGCGTAACAAGAGGACATAGAAAAATAATGAATTATTAAGTCATAAATTTGAAAACAAAAATTTTAAAATGCTCCCTAAAAATGGTTCCTCCTCCAGAATAGTCAGAGTGGGCTCTAGGAGGCTGTTACTGAGCCATACCTGCGTCCAGTGAAGACCATACACTGTTTGGAATCATCAACTCAGATTCTTAGATTAGGTTGTCCTGTTTTACTTCAGCACTGTCACCTCTTGGACACTTTTGCTCTACCATGTACACACCTTAGCCCAATGAAAACAGGCCAGCATTTGTTCAGCGTAGGTCTTATGTGAGAACGGAAGTGTGTGTCATGTGTGAATGCACATCTGGAAACTCAAGAGGCAAGCACTGAAATGAACACGTGAAGTAATCCTGTCTGAATTAGCAAAGCTTAGTTATTCAGTGCTGAGAATCTGACTGCGTCCTGCATACTAATAGTGGCAGCCTTCAGACAGCGGACTGGTGGGCCAGGAAAAGCAGACGGTGAGTGAGGAAGGACTTTGTAAGCAGGTAGAAGTGCACAGGGAAGCAAAGGACATCACCTTAGAAAGAAAATACCAAGCTCAAACGTAAACTGTGTGCTTTTCCCATGGATCAGTTCCATTCAGAGAATCACTTGAACAAGAATGAATTCACCCAACTAAAACATCCAGACTAAAATTACTTAACCAATAGGAAATCAGTTTCCTCACCTAACAGGAAATCAGTAAATAGCCCAAAAGTCAGCTAACTCAGCAATTCAGTGACACTATCAAGGATCTCTTATGCATATTTCCCATTCTTCTCTTCTCAGGGAGTCACCAGTGTTTCCTCTCCATTCCAAAATGGCAGCTGTGGCTCCACAAACTCCCTGTTTTTCTAATTTAGCAGACTTTTGTGGAATGAATATTTCTCCTTCACTATATGCTTTCAGAACACCAAGAGACTTTCATTGTTTATTTGGATTATTTTTAAATTCACCAGTGAATTTGTTATTTTGGGGGGGAAAATCTCCCGGAGTCCTTTGTCTATCATTCTAGAATGCTCACCTTCCCAGGTTTCTTAGACCAGCTCTTCAAAGTGACTCACTGTCGGTTCTGCTATATTCTGTTGCTCAAATTAGACAATGACATCAGCCTAGTCAAGAGGTGGGAAGTAGACTTACCTTTAAATAGGAGAAACTGTATAGCCATTCTGCCAGTGGTTTGGATGTAAAGTTTAGGTAGCTGAGACAACAGTCAACTCAGTCCTAGGAGGAAGCCCTTTCTGAGATTTCCACAGTAGAATTTTCCTTTGGTCCTCTGGACAGAGCTGGATCACGTATCCGCGTTACAGCTGTAGAAAAAAGGCTGGAATAGCCAGAGTCTCACATTTTCAGGGGTCGTAGCAAGAGGCAAACTCTGCCAACGTTAAGGAGCGAGGACAAATGGCCGTGTGGCAGGCGGAGTGTCTGCCAACGTGTACACTCTGCCACATCAATTTCAGAGGGCAGCAAACAGTATTTAGTTAAGAAGAGACACACTGCCCAGTAGTAAATGTAATGAAAATTAAATATTTATTTGAAAACTTAGAACAAACATTCCTAGTTCTTAATATATACTTTGGAAGGTTTGTAAAACTGTGCCGGATACTGAGAGAGAAACTTTCAGAAGAAATACAGTAAACTAGTAGAGGCTAATGAAAAAAAGCAGTGAAAGCTGTAGCTCAAGTATATTTCTAACAAAGTATCATCTACTGGGAGTAACCTGACTTGCTACATAATATTATAAGGCTAACAACTGATATCACTATATTATTTGTAGACTTTTAAAAGCACATTCTCTGAACCAGACGCTTTGCTAAACCTATTATACAGGTAATTTCATTCCGTATTCATCATGACCTTAAGAAGGAGATAAAGTAAAATAATTGTGTTTATTAATACAGCTAATAAGTGACAAAATCCACATTTCAACCTTCGCCCGTAAGATTTCACAGTGGGACATCTTCCCCCTGCCGTGCTTCCTTTCCTAAGCACAGAGGAGGGAAAAGAAAAATGGAAAAGGTCTGGGGAAGCAGGAAGCGTGTGAGAGCTGAGATGGCAGCACTGCAGGAGTTCTGCGCCGTCGGCGCCCAAAGCCGGAGGGCCTTCAGAAGGCATGGCTGCGTGAACAGTTGGACACACTGCCAGGAGCACTGCTGCCGATAACAACTTTTCCCACAGTGTGTCAGGAACGTCTTTTCACTGCATTGAATTTAAAATTTTATCATCACCATTCAGTATTCTACCAAGTAGGTGGGTCATAACTCATTTAAGGTGCATTCATAATTATAATTCTCGAGAGGATGTGCCCGCCGGAATCGATCCCCTGGGGAGCCTAAGAACAGAGCCGGGGAGTGTTTCTCAGCCTCTCCTGGTGTCGGTGGGTCAGGGATTGCGTTTGGCCAGTGAGACGTGGGCAGAAGTGATCGACGCACTTGCACATTCAGCATAAAACATTTTCTCTATAACCTCTGACTTCCCTCTTCCACGTAGGGCAACCAAAGACCAAAGCCCGTCTTCAGAGAGTTCCTAGGACTCGGGAGATGGCGGACCCACAAAGTGAAACGTGTTTGAGTCTCTGAATTACAGGGACATGCCCTCATCAGAGGATTCCATTCTGGAATTTGTGTGAGCAAGACATACACTTTTCTGAGTGTTGTCATAAACATTTTTATTTCTTTGTTATAAAAGCTAATTCTATGATTATTTATTCTAAATAATACATGATCAGTGCTTTGGAAGACGTCTTTGTAGCTGAGTCTTTGTGAAGTACTTAATTATTCATTTAGAATATATTCCTAGAAGCAGAATTTCTATATAAGAGAAATGAAAACTTAAAGTTTTGAAAATTGCCTTCAAGAAAGCTTTATATTATTTAAAACTCTTACTAGCAAGTCAACAAGAATTTCCAAATAACTCACTAATCACAATTTAGCAATATTTTCTAACACAGGTAGACAACGTTTGTGAGGAATTTGCTAGGATGACGTATCAGTTCTTCTGCTTCTTATTTATATTTCCTAAATTAAATCTATGTGACATCTGTTCTTTACCTTGTTTCAAGAATCAAGTAGCATGGAATACTATGTATTTAAGATATAAAATATAAGGCCACACAAACACAAATTAGGCACAAAACTAATTTCATATGCATGAAATTAATAGTAGTAGTAACAATTTTTATTTAAATATTACCTGCAAAAATTTTGCCCATATGCTCTATAATTAGATTGTAACTTTGCTGGATTATGAGAGTACTATCAGTTACTTAACAACACAGATGTTTCCTACTTGTTGTTTGCATTGGCTCAAAAATAAATGCAAACTTTAGTTCAAACAAAGGTGAGAGAGTGAAACTTATGTGAGGATGTGGCTGACTATGTAGGAGAAGAGAAAAGGAGACAGATGTGTCAGCTGTTTGTTTACTTTTCTTTTGAAAACTGCTGGATCTGTGCTCCTGCTTTGACACTTGGACCCTAGAAATTTTCCAACCGTGTTGAACAGAACTTCTGTCTCCCCTTGGGAGCAGCAGGAAGCCATGGCAGACCGCAAGAACCAATGAAAATACCTCCTGCTGTTTACACTGGGTTAGATTTCACCCTTTCTGAAAGATGGGACCTTTGGAGAATATTAATGGACCATTGAGAGATGACAGTAGTCATTTAGGAAATCACACAATAAATAAGCAGTTGATATTTTACACAGACTTTCTAGATTTGTAAAATGCTAAGAATCTAAAGGAAGATTCTTCTGGAGCTATGATCACACTTTTAGGATAATAAAACTTAAAATTTGGTAGGATTCCTATATATTAACCAGCTTTTTTTTTTTTTTTTTTTTTGCGGTACCAGGAATCGAACTCAGGACCTTGCGCTTGCCAAGTGGTCACTTATGCCACTGAGCTATATCCCCAGCCCGTTCACCTGCTTTGTACCACTCTAACAAACCCTTGAGATAACTTACAGGAATGAAGGTTTCCCTTGGCTCTCAGTTGTGGAGGTCTCAGTCCATGGCCAGCTGGCCCCGTTGTTTGGGGCTCTGGGGCAGCACATACAGGCAGAGGCATGTGGCAGAGCCACACCACCCACTTCACGCCGGAAAAGTGAAAGGGGAAGCGTAAGGGGTGAGGTCCCCACTTACCAGCACACTGCCCCATCCCCTAAAGGTCGCCAGTGGGCGCCATTTTTCAAAGTGCCTACCACTTCCACTAGAGCTATGCTGGCACCAAGTCTTTCACGCATGCCGTCTGGAACACACACCGCAGGATGGTTGTTGAAGGTCTCTGCGCTTTGGTAAGAAGAGACCATGGAATCTGGAGTAATTTCATTGTGGTCCTACCTGCTTTAAAAATACATGCTGCGTTTTCACCAATTCTAAGGCAAATGAATTAGTATCTCCCAAGGCATTATGAAGACATCTTCAAGGGGCCCCGAACTGTCACAGCTGGTACCAACTACCAAAGCACCAGCCTCAGTCGCCCCTGTCCCTGGAAGGGGTGCTCACCACATTGGTGGGCTAAGCAGAAAACTAGCTCTCTATTACTTAAAATGAACTAATCTTGCTTTATTCTAATGTTTTAACTCCTCCAACCTCAGGGCTATCCATTTAAAATGCTGACGCTTAAGACTAAAATGACTGCAATTAGATAAGAGGATCAGAGATCGTGTATAGTTGTATATTCTACTCAAATCCCTTGTACATCCTAAACTCCTTTTAAAATGAGTCACAGTTCTGCTCAGTACAAGTAATGACTGAAGGGATTCCCCTCTGAAAACTGAGGAGCCTCATATTTTCTCAGATAAACTGAGCGGAGCAAATTGTCTAAATCTCTCTCCAACTTTTTTTCCTGGTATACAAGATTCTTGCAGTCATCTGTAAAGAAGAATAACAAGAACTCCCAAAAGAACTGCCCTGGGATTACCCCTCAATACGTCAGGAGGAAATCCCAGAAATAATTTGCCTTCAGCAGTGTGAAATATGTCAAAAATGTTAAGGGTGCAGGGTGTATCCACTTTGCTGCTTAGGAAACAGCCAACACACATCACACAAGGTTAAAGGAGCCATTTGGTCTTGCAGCAGGGAAAATAGATTATTTTAAAGAACATAAAGTACTTAGTTCAAGGCAAATTTTAAAATTACATAAGAACAAATGTTGGTGAATTTAAATACAAGCCATGGTTACACGTATTAGTAAAATATCTTATGGAATTCTACATTTTTATCACTGTAGCAGAATTTCTGTACAGCTCAACTCTGCAGATAGTCCTAAGGGTACTAGTACATTCGGAACTGGTCTTTTTAATGACAGAGACATATGCAAAGCTATAATTCTCGTGCACTAAAATGTTGTAGGAATTAAACTACATGTGACAATTAAGAAATGGTGTCATCCCACAGAATAGCAGCTAATGGATAAATACAGAGTATAAATGCCATTAAAATGTGGAATTTTTTTGCAATGTCCCAATAAATTTAAAACTTTTCTAAAATGAAATTTCATTGTCAAAACTTCATAAAAATAAAGTAAAATGAGGAGTCACTTAAGGTGGCCCAGGGAGGAATGTGAATGGGAAATGTGATTGGAAAATATGAAAAGGAAAATGGAAGAGTAAACACACGAAAAGTTTCCTGAGAGCTCAACCTTGTTCAGTCCCTAGGGAGCTGATGGAAAACCCATCAGTTAGATCACACTAAGCAGCAGCGTTCAGAGCACTCACCAAGCTTTCATTTCTCCTCCTCAGCTTTGGATTTGGGTGAATGCCCCTGACAGCAGGGTTTTCCAGGGTTGGGGTTTTTTCTTTAATACTGCTCATCAGCTGGGCACCCTGGGCAAGCAGAGGCTGAAGCAGGAGGTTCTCCGCAAGTCCAAGGCCAGCCTGGGCTGCACGGTGAGTTCAAGCCTAGCCCACCCTGTCTCAGAAAACCCAATCAAACGAACACGAAGTCCTCCTTCAGTAGTCAACCATACCCAAGGAGAACCGCTAAGGATGAGAAAGAACCAATGTTTAAACAAGTAGGGCCTAACTCCTAATATAAGTGGCTGTGTTAATCCTCTTGACTGTCTCAGAAGAGGATACTGATGATTAATATATGGCTTATAAATACTTTTCAAAATACTATGGAGGCTATAGTTTCTCTGGCAGAAAGACAAATTTCATATAAGTGATTGTTTCTATTCTCTGGAATTATGGACGAGGTATTTCAAATTTTCATAACAGAGGAACTCTGATCTCCAGCCCAGTTTGCAGGGCATCTCAGCTCTTGACAAGTGAGTGGCTTCTCGGCTGAGGAAGCGCACCTCCTATATGTCTGGGAGCTTAGTGAAATTCGTGTAATTTAAATTACATTCAGTTTGCCAGCCGCTTTACACCAATGTAATTTGACGCCATTTTGTCTCACACCATGATGCGGGTTGCGATATAACTGGTAATGCATTAGTGTTATTCACTCCACATGGCTTGACACTTAAATCTGCTGGTACAGTGCCAGACACAGTTCTGTCCTAAAATTCAGATTCTTTGCTGAGCAACAGAACAGAAAGCCGCGCCAAAATTTTCCTTAGGCTTCCTATGGCTTTCTGAGGTTATCACAGAGGACAGATGTCCCCAGGGAGCAGCATTTTCATCCTTTCTTCTTTCCCTTTTATAATTGGATATTTTCTGTATCGTCTTTTCTTTAATGAGTTGTGTCTTGTCCATTTTAGATCTGTAAAATTATGTTATGTATTACATATAGAGAGTAAAATGTTAGTATAGTGAGCTTGTTAACATATCCAAGTTTCATTTACATGAGCAGTACTGTCAGGGCTCAGGAATATGATTATTGTCTGATTCTTTCATCCTTTCCCTCATGGTCACAAGGTAGCTGCCACATCATAGGCTACATGTCCTTATAAGGCAAGAGAAAATGTTAGCAGATGTCTACTTATTTTTCCTTAGGATCATGGCTCTCCTAACTTCAAAAGGAAGCTAAAAAAAAATGTTTCACTTTTTAGTGTCCATAACTGGCTTTGGAAAGGAAGAAAATTTAAAGAAGTGTTGGGCAAGCCCAGTAACTACTACAAGTAAGATCTCAGGTTCAAATTCACATGTTTGCTTTTATTTTTCAACGAGGAAGGGTACCCCACTGTGGGAGGTCGTGCATTTCATTAACCTTCCAAATCTAGAATCAGCATCCACCAGGCAGTTGGGAGGTCCTTCCCGGTGTCGTGGAGCTTGAGCGTGCTGCCTGGGGGATGCCGCGACCACGTCCTCTGGCGGCTCTTTATCTTCAGATCGCTCAGGCTCCCTGAGCTTGCCATAGTCCCGCTAGCACAGAGGTTACGCACACGCACCCAGAATTCAACAGTTAAATTGCAGATACGAAAACCCAATGAAAAATGTTTCCTCTTAAATCACCACGTCCGTTCTTTTATTATGTTTCGTTCAGCATACACAAATCGGTATCCTGATCACATCAGGGCTCTTTCTTTTGTTTCCTTCATCAATTTCAGATGGCGCCTGCAAGCCCCAATGTCCAGTTAAAAGCTCTGTTTGGCCTGGGTGTTTTCTCCTTGCCGAAACTCCTCCTCTAGTTCCGGCTCTACCCACCCACTCTTTGATTTTTCTCGCAGAACACTTGCTTCCCCAGTTATTCATCATTCTTTCTCTCTGAGAAAGGGCTCCTTCGCATGCTTGTAATCTTTCTTGCGACCACACAATGCGCCTTTTTGTATGATGACGGTGGACAGATGTGCTTTTTCCAGTGCTTGCTTATTTATGTATTCTGCAGACTTCAGTCTTTAGTCTGGAACAAAATAAATTAGGACGTTCACTTCTTCTAATTTATCTGAGATGATTCTCATTAATTTGCAATGATTTATTAATCATTCATATCTCTTTTCTTAATTTTTATTTTTGTGAGTATGTTTGTGGTACATTATACATAGTTCCTAAACCTCTTTATGAGACCCCCAAAATATACTAGGAAAGACTAACGAGCACAAATTTGTCTTTTAAAGAAATCGTTTTTAAAAACAGACAGCAGAGCTATTTAACCAATGCTTATTTTTTTTCACAGAACAGTTTTCAAAGCGCTGATGCAAAATGGACACAATTAAGAGTTCCACAACCATACATGAAAACTTTGCAATTATATGTCTCCTCTTTGAAACAGCCATTTTATGTAACAGAGAATATTAGATTCAGAAGAGACTGTAAGACTCACCAAGCATTAAATCTCACTTCGCAGATGAGGATACATAAGCCCCGGAAGCTGAGTAACCCATGCAAGGGCTCATAGCTTGTGAGCGGAAGTTCAGGACGGTATGTCAGGTTCCTGATTGCTAACTGAAGGGCTCAGGCTATGCACCTACATGTCCCATGCCTGGAGCTGATCGCTCCTGTGGTAGAGGGCCCAGTTAGCAGAAGATGGGGTGTGATGAGGTTCCTAAGGGGAAAATGGGGACCTCCACTTGCCACCCCCATGGGGTAAGCTTGTGGAAATTCCTCATAGGAAAGCATTTCAGGACACGTCGGTGAGACGCAGATTTATCAGGCAGGATTAAGTGTGTGCATGCTGAACGGAGGGGAGCAGCTCAGGGATGAGGGCCGGGGATGCGTTTTCTGTGTGGTCTTGGGGTGTCCTCAGGAAGGATGATGTAGGTTGTGTGTTCCTGGCATCTGTCAGGTTACCCACTTTTGACCTAGGTTAGACTGAAACGTGTTTGACTGGGCCTGAAGTTCAGAGATGTGGAATTCCATCTCTTCGTGTTGTTTCCTTGAGGGCAGAAGTTTGTGGGACATGCGGATTCATAGCGCTAGAAGAAAAGTACAGGCCCAGTTTACAGTAGGAAGACACAAGTCCAAGCTTTCCGTATCTTTTAAGACACTTAGGAATTTTGGAATGAGCTCTCTGAAAGGGAACAACAGGTGCCGGGATGGAAAAATCAAGGGGGATGTTGCAACCGTGGGTAAGTTTGATTGAACGCCAAAGCTGCAGTTTTCTTAAAAGGACAAGTTTTAAATTATTATTTTCCTTTTCTCTTTCCTACCTACCTTTATTTCTTGTATCGCGTCTCAGAATCATTTTGGATGAGGGTGACAGGGCAAAGGCTGAGGGTTCAAAATAAAGAAAGAAGTCGCCACTTGCACAGACAGACCTCTCCAAGTATCCAGCAAACAAGAAGCGTTGCCTCGGAGAGGCTGGTTGTAGTTAGCACATTGTTTCGCCAATGAATTGGCTGGATAATTTTCCTGAAAAATTGTAACCGAGTGGAATAGTGGGAAGGGGAAACATTATTCCAGCAGCAGCTTGAGCTGGAAAACATTTTCGGAGGCTTTATACCAGCAATGTAGCTAATTCCTCTTTTACAAGCATGCTTACTCTAAAAGAAAATCCTGTATTTTTTTTTCATTACTCTGCTCCTTAATTTTCCTACTTTCTTATGGATTAATCTCTACAGTCATGAGATTTAGGAACTACCTACAATATGCCAAGCATAGCTATTGTCAGTATTTACAACATCAAAATAAGGTTTCTTTCATGTAATAGAGGTTCAGAAAACACAACCTTTTACAGTGTTTGCAAATGTTTGCTCTGCTAGTTTGAAGTAAGTTATGGTGTTTGTGTTCAGAGCAAACAATTCCAATGTCTCATGTTAAAAAGAAGTTAATCTTACCTTCTTGAATTTTAAATCAACAAACAAAACACTCCTAAAAGAGCGGACCATAAAAAGAACGGGGTGTACTCGGGCTAAAGCAACTCCAAGGGTCTGTGCATACTTTAACTGCATGTCACTGTACATCAAATCTACCTACAAACAAGGGTTGCATTTAAGAGAGTTGGATGTTAAAAATTGTGTTGTGAATGCATTTTTAAACTTCAGATTCATTATATTTTGGACAAAGCTTTGATGCACATTAATCATGTGCAAGTCTTGGTTTTTCTCTTCCATCTCCCTAACACCAACACCACTCTCAGTCTTCAGAAAGATGAAAAATACTTTATATCGTATTAAACCTACAAATGAAAATATGAATCATATAAAATATGTGCCAGGGTATGTAATAGTCATGTTCTGGATTACTCTCCTCTACTCTGTTCTCAGGTTCCTAGCTCTCCCCTCAAATGTTATTGTGCTTGTCCTGCATATTGCTGCAAAGACTTGAGGACTCCATAACCTTCTCGGTTACTTGTAAAAGAAATAGGCATTTCTTGTGTTCATATTGGTGCCTTGTAGCATCATTTAGATTGTGTTACATTTTGTTGATGTTTCCATTCCCGTCTATCACATGAAATGAAGTAGGAGTGAAGAAGAAAGCTATGTCTTATCACATAGGTAAAGTCTACGAGTTTACATGCAAATTAACTGAACAACTTAAATTATATGTGTGATTAAAGATACACTTAGTACAAGTTTTGGTTATTGCTTTGTCTTTCAGGAGCTATCAGTAAAGACCAATTATTCCTAATACTTCAAGATTTGTAGTGCCAAAGAAAACTATTTTTATACCTTCTCTTGCGGATTCTAGTGCCCACTCCGTACTGGTCTCTTTCCCAAAACCATTTCTATGATCCAGTACGCTAAGATTGCCTGGCTCATCATCCCCAGGAACTGGGACAGAGCAGCATGAGGAACACCATCATCCCCGGAAGTAAATATCCATGTTACAAAATTTCCACCAAATCACATGTCTCTGATAAGCGCATAGAAAAGACAGTGGCAAAGAAAAATGAAGTCAAAAGATACCATAATTCACCCTGTGCCTGACACATGCAAGTACTCACAAGAAGGGAAGCATCCCTGTGTTAAAGCAAGAGGTTTACCAGAGCCATCCGCATTTAACTACGACACGGGCAGACGACAAAAGCAGCGTCCACAGGGGACAAATAATGTCACCCAAATGCCACCCCAGAGGAAAGAATCTAGAGTTGCTGCGAAATTAACTCACAAACTCACTCAATGTAACCATGTAAAATGTACATATGAAATGAGAAGAGTTTAAACATCAGACTGAAAGTGTTCCATCTCTGAGAAAGATAAGAGCAACTGTCAAAATAGGCTCCATTTCATAGCAGAAAGTGATACGCATTTTCCATATTTGTGCATTATTATTTCATCGTAGAGATATTAGCCAGCTGTTGGTACATTTGCCAGATGTGGCTAATCGGTGATTATTAGCATATGTTTTCATGTCCCGAGTCTAAGAACGTATGCTAATGCCAAAAAAATCAGGGTGTAGATGAAACAATGCGAGGAATTCAGCCTCACCTTTTAAAGTTTTTACGAGGAACAACTTGGTGAAGAAAATACTTGGTGTATTAATATGAGAAGTTTATTTTAATTTGAGTGTGTAGGAGGCAAAGCAAGTAATCAATGGAGCTTAGCGTAAGATATGGAGAGAAACACCATGAACGCCAAAGTGGGTCACCAGCCTCGGCTATGCGTTGGGCCCTGTGTCTCTATCGGATTCTACCTGGGATGCTATCAGTGAGTAGTTTAGGGTACAACAAGACTCCACAATAATTAACCACCCTCTGAATCCTCTCCTTTCTCCACCAACCACACCTATTTTAAAACTATAACCCAAGAACAAGCTCTTCAGTTTAAAGTAGTTCTCTGGTGGCACAGGTAATAGTGTTTCCAACACTATTTTAGATGGTTCGTTCCTTTGCACAGAGTGTTAGCCTGTCTCTTTATTATTTCTCACTTTGATATTTCCCTCTGTGTTTATTTCTCTTATTTTACACCAACAGTGTGGTACTATTTCTCTAAGCAAAGGGAATGTGCCAAAATATAATTTTACAGTGACCTCTGCTAACTTCCTTCATTGCCCTCGACCACTTCAGGCTGTTTGACTGTTTCCCTCTCAGGCTACAGAGACTTCTGAGGGACCTTGGGTGGTGGCTGACATTTTATTGTTCCCCCCAGTACTCTGTTAAGGATTTTTTATGTATTATCTTATTGGGTATGTAGAACAATTCAGTGGGATATGTGTTTCTACTACCTGCATTTTTGAAGATACACAAACTGAAGTTTGGAGAGATGAATTCATTTGCCAGAGGTGGGTCAGACAGCTGGGATCTGAACCAGAAAACCCACACTCTTAACCACCTCGGTATAACTCTGGTCCTTTAAGGAAATGTCGCCTGTCCAAATTGCCTTTTGAAAAAAGAGAAGGAAGAAAAAAATAAGAGCAAGACAAATTCTTTTGTCATGCCATCCTCCTCCCAGAAACCCATGTGGATAAGACCCTTACATATAATTTTATTAGAAGGTGACTAATATGCTAGTATCAACACACTTTTATTAAATTCATTATAACCCTTAAGACAATCTTTCACTTAAAAAAGTTATGAGCAAAGAGTATGTTCTTTTGAAAAGTAGTACCCTTCTACTTCAATGAAGGGAGCATGATTTACCCCACTGGGAAAACAAGTCCTGCAATCTGATCCCTAGATCCAAGACGCTATTTTTGAGGTGGTCCCTGATGAAGAACCAAGTAGAATTTCTCCTTTTTTCTTATAGTTTATTAAGGTATAATGTATATACTGTGAATTAGACACATTTAAAATGTACACTTTGGAAATTGTGGACAAATGTATCTACCTGTGGAACCATTATCCAATCAAAATGATAATCATTTCTATTCTTCCAGAAGGTCCCCTCTCCCTTTTGGTTATCATCTCCTCTCTCTCCTTACTCCCACCAAAGGTCATACTATATATTAATTTTATTTTCAAAGATAATTATATAAGTTAAATCACATAGTACATACACTTTTCTACCTTCTTCCTCTCAAGCATAATTTTTCAAAATTCATCTATATTAGAGTATACATTGATAGCTGATTTTTGTAGTTGTATAGTATTCTGTTGCATGGATGTACCAGTTTGTTTATCCACCCACTAGGACAAAGTAAAAGTTTTTTTTGTTTTTACAAATAAAGTGTGTAAGAACATAAGGGCATAAGTTTTTTGTCTTGATATGTACTTTCATTTCACTTTGACATGTCTAGGATAGAATTACTCCCCTGGATCACATGATAAGTGTATTTTAACCATTTTTAAAACTGCTAAATTCTTTTCCAAAGTGGCTGTATCTAGTACATTTACAACAAAACTGTACAAGAGCTGTGTAGGTGAATACCTTTGCTTTTCTTAAATCGTGGTCATCCAGAACCAAGAAATCCTTACCCAGAAAATATACTGAAACACAAGACGGATGTCTCCAGTTTCTTGACGATGAATTCTCCATGTGTATGAAACTTGGACTGGTTTCCCATGTCAGACTTCTCTTCAGAGGCCCATGTTCCAATATCTAATTTTCAAATCCATCCATGAACCCAAACGAAAACTCTGAGTCGTTCTTGACTGACTGCACAGCCTGTCTTACATCACACACTCAAATGCCAAGTGCTCCCAGTGTGACGCCTAAAAGGCATTTCGTCCTTCTTCGCCCTTCTTCGCCCTTCTTCGCCCTTCACCCTGAAGACGCCCTTCTTCGTCTTCAGCACAGCATTTCATCATCCCGTGTACGAGCCTTTCAAACAGTTACCTGGCTCAGAATTTGACTCCAAATTGAACCTCTTTATTTATATAGATGAGGGAAGATTTAAAATATAATATGATCATGTTGGTCCACCCAACCTCCAGGAATGGTCAAAGCTTCAATTGCATATATGAACCTCTGCCCCTCCAGATTAGCCATTCATGGCTACCTTGTGCCACTGACCCGCTTATAAATCCCTCACACGTCACGCGTTCTTGTCTTCCCGGATTCACACATGCTGCCCACTCCCTCCTACTTTTTACCTCATTTTCTCACCTCCACTATCCTTTCCAGCAATAAGTCTTCAAACCTCCAAGATCTACTCCTTGGTCTTTCCATATTTCTGCAGATCAATTTCTATAATAGTGCTAGAGATTGTTTTCTAATGACCTGTTTGTGTGGCTTTCTCTCCCTCTAGACCGTGAGCTCTTTGGCTCAAGTGTGTCTTGAACTCATCACTGCATGCGTGGTGCTGGGCACGATGCCTGAATCTAGATTGAATGAACAAAAATGTCAGAGTCTGGGGCATTTGGTAGAAGGAGGACCTACCCTAAAGGTATGGGACCCTGTCACACACTAGGCCACAAAAGTAACGGTAGTAGAACTGAGACCCAAGAATCTGCTACTAGGTCATTTTGTTGTAATATGTAGGTGTCTTAAATTAGAAGTTACAAAAGATCTCCACCTCTCATTGGAGGCGTACCCTTTCAGTCACCCCCTCTTTGGCACATGATGTAATCTCACTGGAGATCTGGCTTTCAAAAGAATTCCAAACTTTGCCTCAATGAAGCCATCTCATAGCAGACTTCAGCAGAATTCTCCCTCAGTCTTGTTGGTAGAGCCTGGCTCCTTGGGGCACAGAAAGTTAAAGCCTAAATAATGGTTCTTTAGACAGTTTCAAAGTCTTTCCTGTCCTAATGTTCATTAAATAAATGCTTCAAGTTCTCCCAGAATGAACTTTTTATAATACAAGAAGACCAAAACAAACGAACAACAAAAAACCCTTTTGAATAAATTAGGTGATTAATTAATTATTTTTGAAATGCTTGACCATAACAGGGAAATGCCTCTTCAGAGAGGCTCCCGTCATCAGAGGATGCATCTGCAGAGGAGAAGCGGGGCAAGGATGTATGACTCAGAAATTCCACTTGCCGAAAGTTGAGGCATTTTTTTCCCAGCTGGGCTTAAAGCCAATGTCACTATAACCTTAACAGACTCAGTGTCGCTGTGAGTTGTACGACCTCAGGAATATAATCATTAAGATAACTTTAAAATAGCATTCCAGGAGAGAGCTGACACTCTAGTGTGAATAAATATGGACAGGGCATTGAACTGGAAAAATGACATGAAGCTGCCTTATGGAGGAGTGTCTAGATTTTTGGCCCATAAATAAAACCATGAAAGAAAAAACTCTACAGCCTAAACCACACATGGTGGTACACACTGGGAGGCTGAGGCAGGAGGATTGCAAGTTCAAGAGCAGATTCAGCAAATTAGTGAGAGCCTCTCAAAAATTTAAAACTTAAATTAAATTTAAAAGAGTGGAATTTTTAGCTCAGTGTGAAGGCTGTGGGTTCCATCTGCAGTTCTGAAGTAAAAAACAAAAAGCAAACAGCTAGAGCGATAAGCAGTCTCCTATCATAGAAGCAGCAGCACTTAGGACGGGGTTGTCCTGATGAGCACCACCAGTGCTCAGGCTACTTTCCGGATGAGTTTCACACGCCACTAATGGCTCCTACAGCCCTTCTTAGGTTACTCCTTGGTGTGTGCAGTCCTCTATCCCTAACCAACCTGTTCTCCTGGACCTCCCCAGCCACTTCTGACCTTGAATTTTGATTTAGACTCAGGTTTAGATGTATTTCCCTTATAAAATCTTCATATTTAATTCACTGTTCGAATTCACTTCTCTAGTGAGATGATAGGGTAAATAGAAGCCTTAGCTTAATACATCAGATTGGTGTGGCGTGATTTTGCTTTCTCATGTCAATTCTTATAGAATAAATCTTCTTTCACCCTTCCCCACCAAGAATGACCTCTAGCTCCTGGTGCTTTTAATGTAAGCTAATTTTTTAAAATATTTCTCGTGCTTGTTTGCAGGAAAGCAAAAGCCAAACCTGAAGAAAATATGAAGGTTTGGCTTTTGCTTTCCTGGCCGTTAGTGGTTTAACCCAAAGATCAGACTTCTTATGTTGGAAGGATACCATATTTCTTAAAGTTGTAAGTCAAATAATGAGCTACTACTGGTTAAAAAGTACCTAGTTAAATTTAAATGCAGTTGACTGTAGATTCCTCAGAAAAATTCTTGTTCTCACCACACAAAGTTGCACACATATTCCTATTTCATTAACAAACAGATCTGCAAAGTTAATATCAATCCCTTGCATTAATCATTTCCTGGCCTGTATACTGAAGTACAATCTTAGGAAAACTCTTTCCTGAGACATTGTTTTTAAAAAAGAGAATGCCGACGACCATAAACTTATATAATCCTTTTGTTAAGGCCCAACGCCAATGAAATCAGTCTCCAGCCTTTGCACATGTGGCCCCATTAAAGTTAGTCACTTTCCTGTTTGAGGGCAGAGCTGTAATTCCCTGAAGAGTTTAGCAAATGAAAAAAATTTACAATTGCAGATAAATAAGTACTCTGAAGGGTGCTTATCGCTTCTAATATGATTCAGTATAAATTATTGGGGAACAGAAGTGTAGATTTATTTCCTTAAAAGAACATGTTGCGCATTTGTCAGTCGGAGACACCGTGCTTTTGACTGTATTATATAATTCTCCAGTGTTCGGGTCCTGAAGCATGAGATCATTGCTCGTAGCCACTTCTTGGGGATGTTCTGATTAGGGTAATTTTGTGTTCTTGAACAGCACCTAGAGAAGTGAGCTTTACTGAGGTACCAAAGGAGCAGCTCTGGCCAGAGTCATCCTCCCCCCACCTCTATCTCTCTGTCTCTACAAGCGTCTTTCAGTTTTGCTTCTCGGTGTGTAGGAGTGTTCTCTTTCACTCCAAAGGAGTGTTTGCCAGACGGCCAGGGAGATGATTGCCAGTAGATCTAGGTATACATATTAATGTAACAACAGTATCTCAAGACACACTCAATTTGATTATTCATATTTACCTACAAAACTGATGTAGGTTATAGATAAAATAGTATAAAGTTGAACTTGCTATTATTTTTTCTTTCTAAAACCTCCCTGTAAAAAACAGTAAATGAAATCTTCCTCCACTTTTCATTATGTTCTTTTACTTATTTCCAATACTTTTTATTTGTACCATCTTTTAAACCTTGACCATCCACAATGAATTTCTTTTTTAATCAGAAAGAATTTATACATTTACTAAATGTCCACTTTCTTCTTTCCCTGTATTGGTCTCAATAATTTTATTTCTATTTTTTTCTTTTCTTTTCTTTTCTTTTTTTTTTGAGACAGGTTCTCATTTTGTAATTCAGGCTTGCCTTGAGTTCACTATGTATCCCAGGCTGGCCTCAAACTCACAGTGATCCTCCTGCCTCAGCCTTCCCAATGCTGGGATTACAGGGATATGCCACCACACCCAGCTCATTTCTAATTTTCTACACATTTAGTATGTATGGTTTGTCCTCATTCCCTAATTTTTTTTTTTTCCTAAAAAATCCTCTTAAAGCTAAAACTTTCCCCCTGCCTACTGGCCACATTCCAAACTGGGACACACTGCCTTTCTCACTGTTCATTTAGATTTATCCTTTCCATTTTCATTTCTTCTTTAACCAAAAGTTTTCTGAAGAACTGCTTTTAAGTTTCCAAAAGGAGATATTTCAGTCATATTTTAATTGCTAATTATTTTAATATGTTAAAAATATGGAAATATGATTTATTCTTCAGAGTGTGGTACAAATTCAAATTTTCCACATGATTAATTTAGTTTGAAAATTTAGAAAGAATACATGTTCTCTTTTTTGACATACACAAAGTTGCTTATGCTAAAAAACTCTTCATACTAATTCTTACTTATGTTTAGTCAAACCCTTGAATTCCAAAAAATGTAAAGACTTCACATTATTATTATTGTTATCATCTTTAGTTTTTCCTTAGGTATTATGACATGTGTGCTACATTTTCAAAATCTAGGTTGAGTGACCATGATTATTTTAGTATATTATACTTTTTATGGATAGCAGTTATCCTAGGTAAAGTTAACGTATACCTTAAATTTTATTTTGCCTGGTATTAATATTGTTACACTTTATTTTGTTGGCTCTTGACTAGATATTTGATTCTCTCTCTCCCTCCCTCCATCCTTCTCTTCTAGTTGTATTTTTATATCTTTTATTTCTTAAAATCTATTACTGTTATTTTATCTCTTGACTTTCTGAAGATATTAATGATTACTGATTTTTTTTTGACATTTTCTGTTTCCTCTACTAGCTCCACTTCCTCTCAGCTATTTTGTGATTCTGGGTATGTTTGAGAATTTCCATTTTTCTTTTCTGGAATTGTAAAATCTTGCCATTAATGATTATAACTGAAAGAAAGAAAAGAGAAAGAATGAACAGAGCACTGAGGGCCCCTCTCGCGGCCGTGTGCTCCTCCTGGGACCCCCCGGTACTTTCTGTCTTCCCTTGCCTTCCTCTCTGTGTGTCTGTCAATTTGTCTGCCTCTCTCTCCAGGAACACAGATGGTCAATATCCTTCATCATGGGAGAAACATTGATTAAAAAAAACCTTGTGTCCCCACAGAAGCATAGAAAGGAAGGTAAGGCTCAGCCAATTTAATTCGAATTCTGACAGATTTATTGAGACAAAATTATGAATTTGACAAAACGATGCTCTGCAAAGCTCGTTATTCAGTGAATAAAACCCACGCAGGACACACACTCATTCTCCCTTTTCAGAGCAATTGCCGGTGGGCAGGCTCTTGTGGTGCTTATTTCCATTTTGGCATTGCCAAACCTTCTTCTCCTTTCCTAATATGAGCTACTTACAGCTTTGCTCGCTACCTTCCCAATCCTAAGACCACCTGGCCGATGTGGATATGCCCTCCCTGTGCCAGCGACATCCGGGGTCCAGGAGTGTCTGCTCCAGCTGGGGGCTGCTGCTCATGATTCCGACTGAGAAGCAGGGCCGGAAACCATGGATTCTCAGATTCTTCCTGAAGATGACTGCATGGTGTCCTTGCCCTACTACACCTCCTCCCTCCCTCTCTCTCTCTTTCTCTCTCTCCCTCTCGACTCACGATGTAAGAGAATACGCACACACACCAAGAATACTTGGTCGCTACAACATCTCTTGTTTACTTACTTTCTAAGCCCTCTATTTCCCGTTAAACTCCTTTATTTACTATGAAGGGCAGAAGGCGCATCTCTCTGGCAGTGAAACACATCAGAACTTTTCTTTGTCTCTGCCCCACGGTGTCTTTTAACTGTGGAAGCCAACAGTGCAGCTCTTGGCTCTCACCGCGGGTTTTCCCTGAGAGGCAGCAGGTGCTCCCTGCTCCAGCTGCCGTGAGAGAGAGGAGGGCAGTCCAACAGGGAGACTAAGGCAGTTAAAGTCAGTTTGTAAGTTGAGCTATTTCCCCCACACACACACTGATTACGTCACACGCCACATAGCCACCTGTTCTTGACTGCAATGAGACGGAGTGTAGACATGACTTTAACTTCGAAGCAGCGGGGGTCATAACCCTGCCTCTGCTGGGTGAACTGCAATGCAGTTCATCATGGTGTCGAAAGAGCAGGGCCAGTGCTGTGGGCAGGCCAGCTGGCCAGGTCAGGGAGACCGAGATGCGCCGGGGTAAAACTGATGCAAGAAGTGTTAAGGTCATCAGTCCGGTCTTAGAGACGCAGGCGTGATCTGAGGTCTCTCACCACAGCCGAAGACCCTGGAAACTAGCCACGTCTGTCATACTCGGCCTGCCATTGTTTCCTGCTTTACTTCATAATGCAGTACTGCATCCCTCAAGGCTTGGCCCCAAAAGGTCACACCCTGGACGGCAAACATTTGGACGGACACAACATAAAGATCCACAAGTCTGATATTTCAAATCTGTTCATGTAAGAAGTGGAGGCTGGTCTCTAACTCAAACTTCAGACCACCTCACTCAGGCCTACTGATGATCAGAGGAATATTATATTCTTTGGGAAATGATTATTCAACATTAATCTAGCTTTGGGCTTTTAAAAAAAATCACAGTTTCTCCAAAAATGTGATATATGTTGCCCTAATTTTATTTCATACAATAATAATTTGTTACGAAGATCATTTCTTTATGCTTCAATATTTATCCTTGAGACCAAGAGCCAGTAATTATAAAGAGGAAAGTCTCAAAAGCAAATCCTCCTCGTAATAAAACTACTTAAAACAAAGAACAGCTTGAAAGTTTGAAAAGAAAGTCCAATTCTACATCTAAAGTTATCAATAAGAAAGAAGACAGATACACTCCATAGTAATTAGAAAATGATGGAGGCAATTTTTCAATATTTTGAAAAAATTGGGGCTGGGGATTTAGCTCAGCGGCAAAAGCGCCTGCCTGGCAAGTGCAAGGTCGTGAGTTCGGTTCCCGGTACCGGAGAAAAACCAAAAAAAAAAAAAAAATTTTTGAAAAAATTGATTTAAAAAATTTTTAACTGTGATGTTCATAATAAATTACTTTAATAATGTGGAAGTGGCATAATGTGTGCATATTTAAAATAAGACATCCATGAACACAAGCAGCAGATGCTAAGGAGCTCTAGATGAAGACATGATCTCAAGCCTGGTCTTCAGTACAGGAACTTCTAAAAGCCACAATTTTAAAATTCACCACAATTTTCCCTTCATGAAATGCAATTGTGAGGTTCGCATGGTGATCAGAGAACTTTAGAGAAATGTACTGAGATTATAACATTTTACTAATATTTTATTAATGTTTACTGAGGTTAGAATATTTTATTAATGTTATAATCGGAAGATCAAGTAAAAGCCTTAATCAAAACACACATATTTTCTCACTTCAACCTGAGACTTTTGAATTAATAATTCACACAAAAAATATGAACAACTAAAAGTTTGTTATATTCAAACACATGACCAGCATAAGAATTATCTGGGAGGGAAAAAAAGAAATATCAAATATTTTAGTACTGTACTGTCAAAGTCTTAAACAGCATTATTGGAAGAATATCAAATCATACTTTCCCTATCAAGAAATTTCTATAAACAGGAAAAATTAATAGCACACAACCAACTTCTGGCCGTGGCAGTTCTTGCTTTGATGTGCCATAGAAAGTAACCAAGGCCAAAATAAACACCAGATCGCCCAACGGACACCTGAATAATTATAAATAAAATTAAGCCCCTTGTCATATTTTGGGCCCAATATAAACACAGTGTCTGGCCAGGACAGAGCACTTGGCAATGTTCTTAAACAATGAAAGAAAATATTCATTGGTCAATGTATTGGGCACACGGGTGCACTGATAAATGACACCTCAGAAGTATTCATACGATGCCGTGCATCAGGGGCCGAGGATTAGATAAATGCCATCCCTGTTGTCACAAGAAGAGCAAGCTGAAAACTGCCACGAGATGTATTAAGTAGAGCATTAGAGTAGGGCCAAGACTTAAAGGGTAAGCGGCTCTTTCTAGACAGTTTGCAGAAATAGCCACAGAAGGAGTCATACCTGACCTGGCTCAAATACCATGGGTGGCATTTAGGTGGATGCACAAGAGCAGAAGAGTAAGCTCCGGAAGGAAAAGCCTGTGTCCAAGGCACTGGGGAGAAGCCCTCTGAGAACAGGGGTCAGCTCAATAAGGCAGAGTTTACGCATTGTCTCCCTAGTGTAAGATCCTGGCAGCGTACATGAAATCTGGAAGATACAATAGACACTGTGAAAGGGAAAGAAACTGCTCCATAGGAAAGAACAACTGGGATGAGGGAAAGGAGAAAAGAAAGAAGAAGGAAAGGAAAAAACAGATATGTATATATACACAAGATAGCTAAGATAATTGTGCTACTAATTTCTATTGGTTTATTGAAAGGGACAATGTTCTTTCAACTGATTCAGAGCACCAGAAATATCTGATTCATTTCTTAGTTAGTTTAGAAAGAATATCAAATGTTGTTCGCCCATGAACCACGTACTCTCAGAGTTAAAAGTCTGTAAAGATCACTTAGCATGACATTCAGACCAAGGCATGAGGCCACTCCTCCACAACATTCAACTATTTTTGAAAAGCCTTTTGATTTATTCATCTGGTGAATATTTATAGTAGGTTGGAGATAAAGGAATTGAACATACAGTGTTTTTCTTCGTGAAGTTTACTTCTGTCAACATTGATGGACCCTCAATTAGAAATTTAGACTTCTGTTTCTCTCCCAACAGCACCATTTCCACTCTCCTCATCACCAAAATATGCATATCACACTGCTGGCCAAATATGCCAAAACAGGTCCTGGAACAACGTCCACTGACCTTCTGGGAGTAGAATGAGTTCTATTTATAGCCTGGCCTAGACTACAAAACTTCAGCTATTCCTTAAGCCCAGCCCTTATTTTCCTCTGACTCTCTGCCTTATGATTTAGGAAAAAATCCTGTCTCTACCAGAAACAACAATAATGATTAAAGATTTCCCACCTGCGGATTCAGACACCTAGTTTGCTTAATAATACTAGCTTACATTTGCATACTCCGCACTTTCTTAAATTCCTAGTAGATATTAATTCATTCAACCCTTCTACAAACATTATGGAGTAAGTACTCCGTTTGGTATCCACTTCACAAATCAGTAAACTGAGGCAGACCAAGGCTAAGTGACTTATCCAAGATCATGCAATTGCACAGATGTTTGGATTTTGATGTGAGCAGTGAATACTATGCTCCTACTGCTGTATTCTACCACTTTTCCTTTTGATAGACAAGTATCTTAATTTTTCTTATTGACATATATGGAGCCTTTTTGTGAAGGTGAACACTGCTTTAGAATCATTTTCTATCACTGTTATAAACTTCTCACTTCCTTCAGGATTAAATGTCAGAGGAAACTACTAAGAAAAACTAGCCTGAAGCAGAAGTGAAGAACTTGAGAACTAATCTTGTCTTAAAGCTGTGTTTTTGTGTTATCTTGCAAATTTGTTTGGCCAGTGGACACAAGCAAATTTGTTTGGCCAGTGGACACAAGAATCATAATATTCCTTTTGAAGTGGCACTATCATACCGTCCTTACACATCTGACACTGTCTCCCCAAATGTCACTTAACTGGGAATTCTTCCACCTGTGGATTAGGTTTTTAGCCAATCCTAACCAAAGAACACATGTAAATCCGGAGCAATGGCTTCAATTTATCACCGTGGGTCTAGTAGCTGTTGTTACCTGTAATACGCATTCCAGTTACCCACGTTCTTACCATGTCTCCCACTCGCTGGGTATCTATGACGGAATTCCTACCCGTTTCCTCATCTCTACCCATTTCCCATCCCCAAACCTAGACTGGTATGGGACTCATGAAGTTCTCACCTGACCTATTCCCTTGCATGGTATGTTCTCTTCCATTGATTTAGAGGATCCTAATAAAAATCCCAACGGCCCTGTCTACCACCTACCTCCCTACCTGAACTGTCCAATATGGAAGGCATTAGCCATACATGGCTGGACAAGTCTTCATTAATCAAACTTAAAGAAAGTAAAAATGGGTTTTCAGTCACAATAGCTACACTGTAGACACATGTAACCCCATGTGAGCGGCTAAGTATTGGGCAGCACGCATGCAGTACATCTCCATTCTCACAGAAAGCTGAGTGACACTGACCTAGATGGTGCTGATCATGGTGAGACTATATCTATGGGAAGGAAAGATGTGCTGAAAACCAGACTTAAGACCGTCATGGTAATTACTGATTTCCTTGTTTCATGCATAGAGTAGAATACTCAAGTGCATTATTTTCTTATTATTTTTCTTCTTTATCATATAAATAACAAAAAATTCATTATTAACAACCTTAAAAGATACAAAGACTCTACTTTGATATACAAATTCGCTTTCAGAGAAGATGATTACCTTAAGTTTTCTTTCTAAGGTCACTTACACATGAAATCTTTGAATAAAATCTTTCAATAAGCAATACATGGATCCACTGTGAGCCTCACATAAATTTACTGAAGTTTTACATATTAATATGCACATCCAATAACTTTTAAAAATTCCTTTCAGTTGAAAAAGTGAGTTCACAGAAACACAGATCCCCCACCCAGAGTGATAAACATGTAACACTTTAATTTAAGCAACTAATTTCAAGTTTTAGGAAACCCAGGGAATCCCATCCTTTTACAAAAATATTTGCACACTCCTTTTGAAGAGCAGAGTGGGAAAATATTGCGGAAATGAGTCTTTCCTGTTTCTGACACATGTGGATAATCACCCAGCTGCTCTCCAAAATAAGTAAGGCTGGAAAATTCTTTTAAAGAGTCCCTTTGCAGCTGAGTGTCAAAGGAAATTTGCATGTTTCTAAAAATTATTATATTTTTGGTTCATGACAGAATTATGAGGACTCCGCGGTATTTGTCTGTCAATGCACACAGGGCTTAGTGCTTTGAACATTACAATCTCCAAGCAGATGTTTCTTTTAGATGGTGACTGTGTTATAAGCAATGAACATTTCAGTAAGGACAAAGTCACCTCATTTACTTGAGGCCAAGGAGCATCATGTGATTTTTTTTCTCCTTGTATTTCTATTACTAGATCTTTTTAGGATTTTAAGAGATTGCATAAAGTACTCTTCATGAGTGTATTTCTAGGTCTTTTAAAATGTTTTCCTCCATGCACATCCAAGAAAAAGTGTGTCACAATAATAATCATGCCTGCCTTTGTTGGGCAAAGCTTGTATATAGATGTTACCCTCTCATCACAACACACGCAGACCCAAAGAAAGACCAGGTGGTCAGTTCCATCCACTCTGCCTCTTAAAAGGGCTGATGAAACCTATTCTGGGCACATTTTACGGTGGTAAAAGGAGGCGCAGCATTTGAAGGGAGAAAAACAGCAAGAATGTAGTTCTGCCCTCCAAGCTTCAGAACTAGGACCACGCTAAGTCAGGATGAGTCACTTCCTTAGAAAAGGAAACGTTTACTCCAGTGTTACATTGAAAAGCCGGCAAATCTTTGAAACAGTTTCCATAGAACAAGAAGCAGAAGAAGAAAGGGCAGTGGAGGTGGGGAGCACTCAGCGTGAAAAGCAAAATCAGTGGGTGCTAATGAAATACGAAGACCCCTGCATGAAAGAACATATCTTTGTCCAAGGAATTCTTCCATGTAGAAAAAGAATTCTAAAACATGTGAGCTATGAAAATAGAATCATCCTCACAAAGAAAATAAAAAGTATAAAACATGGAGAGGGAGCAGGTGTGAAGGGGGCCCGAAGGCCTGGAAAGGAACGAGGGTCAGAGCTGAGAATGGGTTCCACATTTGAGAAATTGGTAATTTGAAAGGAGGTTTGGAACCTGGGAGAGGTCGAAAGGGGGTAAGAGTATGTTTTTCCATAAACACTCCTCAATCAGGAATTTATGTGACCAAGGCATGAAACATAACTGAAGTTCTGGGTAGGAATCTAAGAAGATGTGATTCATTTCGGTGTAACTATTTTTGTGCTACATGTTTACGAACTGAAATAAAACACTGCCTTTGTCAAGTTTTAGCACTTGGAAAGCATCCCACAAGAAAATAGTGAAAATGCATATTTTTCTACTACTTCACCTACTCTTCCACAACCGAATCATGGCTTCTCTCCTCACCCACTGTGGGACTGCAAACAAATTTTGTGGCCTTCTGTCTTAGTTTTCTTACTTGTAAAATGGAGCTAGGAATAGCACCTGTGACATAAAGTTGTGATAAAGGTTAAATGAGATGTTGTAAGTATCTCATTGTCACGGGGTTTAACAGTGGTGGCGAGCTTAGGGAACCCATACCACAGCAGGCTGTTTGCTATCGCTGCAAGCTCTAAAAAGTTCGGCATCACTGGCCTAGAATGTAACTAAGTCCACAGTAAGTGGAAGTCAAATTACCACTGTCTTTAAAACCATAGCATTATTACACAAAAACAAAGCAGTGATCTGCAACAGGTGTATCCAACCCGTAACCCATCAACCATACGTGGCCCTGGTCAGCTAGTAATGTGGCCCCACAAGATCATAGACTTTTCATGTTGTTTTGTGGTTTTTAAGCAATACTTTTCATTACTCCATTGCATGGTGCTTGAGCGTAGACTGTGTAGGTCACAGTGGATCATGTGGGAGAAGGACTGTACAGCCTCAACTTTGCTCCTGCACACACGCACACAGGCAAGGCAAATCCCACCCGGGAAGCAGGTGTGGTGGCCCAGGCCTGTAATCCCAGCATTCTGGGAGGCGAAGGCAGAAAGAGCACAAGTTCGAGTCCAGCCTGGGTAGCATAGTGACACAGGGAAGTGAGATCCTCTCAGAATTTTAAAAATAAAAATATAAAGGGGTAAGGATGCAGCTCAGTGCAAAAGTGCTGGGTTCAATCGCAAGAGTAAAAAATAGAAAAAAAGAAAAAGCTTGGATTGTTCAGACTTTGCACGCGCCCGTACGGCTTGGTAAATCGCACTCAGCAATGCCCAGGCGCAGCATTCAGCCGGTGCACGCGTGTGTGTGCTGTGAGGACGGGCTTTCACCCTTATTAAGCAACCGCAAAAGAACTGATTTTTAAACATTGGCTTGTGTTAGTTTGAAAGTAATTTAAGAAGTTCAAACATTAAAAATACAAGTTTTGTTGCTTATGTACATTAACTATATTATATATTCTATGTGAGGCCCAAAACAATTTCTTTTCACTCAATGTGGACCAGACAAGCCAAAGTGTTGGACACACGCAATCTACGTAGTATAGCGTATGAATAAGAGGATAACCAGTCCGACAAAAGGGAGCGAATGTTGGCATCTGCCCAGGTATGGCTCTAGTATGGTTGCGGACTTCCCGTGACCAATAGAACAACGTAATCCCAATAAAATGCACTTGTCAGCTGTATCTGTCCACCAAGCAGAGCTCTCTGAAGAGTCTTCTGTGCTGATGAGAATTTAGAATGTGGCTAGTGTAGCTAATTTATTTTCAATTTAAATAGCTACATGTGGTTGCAGCTACAGCTTTGGACACCACAG
>NW_004955432.1:22182087-22226878 GCF_000276665.1 Chinchilla lanigera
CTCTGCCTTTCACAACTTTACATTACTCAAAAGAAAAACAAGTTCAAGTACGTTGCATCATCCTTTAATACTAGAATACCTGGCATAAATGTGCACAAATCTTTAACTCAGTTAACCCTAAACTGGGCATAACCACATTTTCTAGATGTATAGAAATGGCTAGGCATGAAAGACTAACTCAGTCCTTGTAAAAGAGATAGACTGAGCACATAGAATTTACTGCTTCCTTGTGATACACTGTTAGCTATAGCGGCAAACAATTTCTTACAGATCCTAAGATGATAGGAGGATCTCTTTTCTGGTAATGGTTGAGACTCTCCTGTTGGATCAGTGCTCCTGCAGACAGCAACTTCACACTCTGAGCAAAATATTGAAAAAGTACTGTCCAAAGACACGAGGGAACTACCCACAGCGAGCAGAGCCCGAATGTGGGCACAGTCTGTGCGGAGGGGGCACCGGAACGCGGCGAGGCGCCCACTGTCGAGGAAAGGCCTCGATGCTTGGTGCCTAGAGTGTGACCAACGAGCGCCGTCTTCCAGGGGGAGGCAGTCAAAAGACCACAGCGGCTGAGAGGGAGGGGAAATTCTAGGAAGAAGGGAGTAAATCTGAATCCCTGTTTTAGAGTTTACCGGGATCTCAGGCTGAGTCCCGCACCGCTGCTGGGCAGGGCGCTCTGGGCACCCCGTTAGGGCTAAAAGCACTAGCTGAACCCACCCGCCGTTGCCCGCTGCCCACAAACGGCTCGGAGAATGAGTCTTGCCAAGTTCATCGTCAGCTAAACTAAAAGTTTTGACAACAGACTACAAGGGAGTTCCTGAGAAATGACTGGTGAACGCCGCAATGCAATCTAAAACCCCTAGACAAGCAAAGAGACGGGAATACGCTAGCATTCTCAAGAAAACGGGCATCAGTAGGTATGGGCAGATCTGAGACGATCAGGGTAGTCACAGACGGAATTTTATTTTATTTATTTATTTTTTTTTTTGGTACTGGGAATCGAACTCAGGACCTTGTGCTTGCCAGGCAGATGCTTATGCTGTTGGCTACAACCCTGGCCCTCAGATGGAATTTTAAAGCAGGTATTATAAATATCGCCCCCCAAAATATACTCATAATGAATGACAAAAATGTAAAAAAAACCTCAGCAAAGAACGGGAAACTATTTAAAAAGTACCAAGTAGAAACTCTACAACTGAACACCACATATCTAAAGTAAAATTTCATAGGCTCAGTTTATGAGCAGATGAGAGGCACAAGGAGCCAGTGAACTTTAACCCAAAATAATAGAAATTATCTAATCTGAAAAAAGAGACATTTACTAAATGTAATACAGCTTCAGGGATGTGCGGGAGAATAACACCAGGACATAGATTGCCGGAACACAGACAGATTGATAGGTATATAATTAAAATTCCTGAAGGAAGGGAGAAAGGGAATGATAACCTCCCAAATTTTCTCAAAGCTATAAATTTAAAAATTCTAAAAACTCTGCAGATATACACAGGATGTATGCAAAAAGCAAATGCATTAAAAACTAACACAATATGGTCAGATTTCATAGTATACACACGTTACCTCACACACAGCGTCTATACACAATATACCTCTCAGGGGCATTTGTACACAGACCCAAGAGCTCATACATCTACATTCTTTTTTTAAATTTGCCTTTAAGTATTTAGTTGATTGATTTGATTTATTTTTTATCTTTACATCTATGTAAATTACACAGACAATCCCACTTTGGATAATTTAGAGGATAAATTCCCGTACTGATACTATATAGTTTCTTTCAGCTCGATCTTAGATGGATTCTAAGGACTTGTACTCCCCGAACTGGTCCAGGGCCTGGACACGGCTGGCTCTTTGTGCCCTGAGAAACACTGTGGCTTGTCGGGGGTTCGGAGCATGGCGCCGGCAGCCTCCGGAAGCAGTTCTGACTTCAAAGCGCAGAGCAAGAACAAGAGGCCTCACAGAGACAGGCTGTACTCCAAATGCTGTATTTCAGATTATTTCACGAAATTTGGGAAACGTTTCTCCACGCAATAGGGTAATGCACAGTTCATACGTCTTTTGCAGTGCTTAGGGGCTGTATCACCACCGGAATCTGTGTCCCGTGGTAGGAAGTACACGGAGCTGTACGCTGCGTGGTTGCCGACCGAGCAGGAAAACTCGGTGATAAATCATTTTGCCTTTGGAGTGTTGACACGGGAGGAAATATGACGTCTACGGCTGATTGTAAGGTGTTTATGAACCTTTGGTTTTACTTCAAAACTCAGTTTCCTCTTTGGAGGCAGGGCCTTTCGCAGCCACGAGGTGAGACACAGCCCAGACTAGCAAGCTGACCCACACAGATCGGTTACTGGAAATGAGGAAATAAGAAGTAAAGGCAAGGGCCGGGCGTGGTGGTGCACGCCTGTAGTCCCAGCAGTTGGGAGGCTGAGGCAGGAGGATCGCTGCGAGGTCGAGACCAGCCTGGGCTACAAAGTGAGCTCAAGGCCAGCCTGAACTGCAGAGCGAGACCCGGTCTCAAAAAGACAAAAAAAAAAGAAGAAGTAAAAGCAAGGAGCACAAGGCGAGCCATGCTTCTCACAGATGGAAAAAGAAATTCTAATACAGCAAGAGAGAGGCCTGGAACAGACCCCAGGACACTGGACTGCAATGGGAGCTACAGGTGGACTTCAAGATTTTAAATTTGTAGATAGGGAAGAGTCAGATATAGCACATATGCGCACACGTACATACCCAGGGTGCATTATGTCTGTGCATTTCCCCCTAGCTCTGTCTGCTGAGGAGCTCTGTCTGGGGAGCAAAGGCCAGGAACCCCTAGTCCCACAAGCACCTCCAGCACCCATATCTCGGTTTCGACACCACCCCCCACACTAAGAATAAACGTGAAATCTTGGCGGAATGGCTCCCTTGAGGCTGGGAGAGGAAAAATATAAAATTTTAAAAGGTGGTGCAGTTATGTCAGGTAATTTTCAACGTGAGCTGGGACTTTTCACAGATGTTGAATCATGCTTGGTTATTACCGACCGCAACACTTCTTCAAGTTCTCTCTGCCCGTTTCCCTGCGTATCTCCCACACCCACATCTTCCCTAACCTGTCAACCCCTCCTTCCGTTCCTCTCAACTCCCGCTAAACCAGCGCCCAAGCTAACTTAGCTAACTTCGGGTGGCTCCTGCCTTTCTCTCCATTCTGTTGCTCACGCCACCATCTATTTTTCCCCTTGAACAAATCCCTCCATTGCAAGTTCCCCGTCCTTGTTTTTCCCTTCTCCATTCTCTGATTCTATGGTACAAAAGGCCAGAAACAAAATGGCATTTTCAGTATGGAGCCTAGAAATTCAGTGCCAGGCTACCAAGTACAGAATCCTCTTCCAGGTGTTTCCAGTAGGAAAAAACGTGGGAACACTAGTAATTCATTTTTTCTAATTTTTTTCATCTCAGACACATTTATTAACAGTGGTAAAACTAATTTTTGTGTCCCTATCCTAGTATCATCTGATCAAATTTCGTAAAGCACCACACACTTGCAATTAAACGTTGACGCTGTAATACTGTAAGTAGAATTGCTTCCCGCTAAAAGTATACCCTCATGTCAGGTGGCAAATTCTGCGTTAGAATGAGGAAAACACTTATTTTTCTGGGCATAAACAGCTCTCAATCTTTTACAGTCAACACATCTGTTTTCTCTGGCCAAATTGCTGGTATCAGGTAGTGTCCAGAATGAAAATATTCTCAGAAGAGGAAGAGCTGATAACATGGCACTGTCGTGGGTGCAAGATGTACCGTGGGCTTCAGCTAGAGAGTGTGCTTGGGGTAGGAATGCAAGTTTAGGAGGAAAATACATGAAGAGGGGCTGGGGATTTAGCTCAGTGGCACAGTGCCTGCCTGGCAAGTGTGACGTTGTGAGTTCGATTCCTGGTACCAGAAAAAAGCCAAAACAACAACAACAACAAAAAATACGTGAGAGAACACAAGCGGCCCCAAAATTGTATTTCACAATATTGCCTGTGGCCACCCCTCCTCAGACATTAGATCATTAAACCGTGAACAATATGCCAGTACATAATTTGACACAGAGTAACATGTGTTATCAGCCTCAGTAAGCTTATTAATGATGTGAGTCCTAAGATCCCATACTATGGACCACTAGAAAACACAACAGGAAAAAATTCTCACGGTCTCTCACATAATTTCTATCTCAGTACTTGTACCGATACAGAAAAGTAATGTGCTCCCTTTTAGAACAGTGAAAATCATATTGAAGATGATGTATTCTAAATAAAAACAACACTGTGCTCTTGAAGAATCAAGCCAAAACTAAGACTTCTTTTGGCCCTGCGTTAGATGAGCTTGTGAGGACCTTTTCCCCTCATCCTTAGGGATCCTAAGTAATGCATAAGAGAGATTGACTTGTCAACATCGAATCAACCAATTAATCTATCCTGAAGGGGGCTACTATTCCAAGGGAAAAATAAAGTTAGTCCTTACATAGGAAAAATAACATCTTAGGAACCAGTTAATCGTGCTTATACATTCAGGAATGTGTGAACATAGCACAGAGGCTGTGTTCCAATGCTCTCTTCCTGCACACTCTCTAGCTGAAGCCCACGGTACGTCTTGCACCCACGACAGTGCCATGTCATCAGCTCTTCCTCTTCTGAGAATATTTTTATTCTGGACACTACCCGATACCAGCAATTTGGCCAGAGAAAACAGATGTGTTGACTGTGAAAGACTGAATCTTTCTAATTAAAATAGAATGGATATCCCTGGCACTCAGGCATTTCTCCATTTTAGTTATATCTAGAACAGACCAAGTACTGACAGAGTTCACCATGTCCAGATGGAGCCCATTGAGATCAGCCAGCTGGGGGCCAGCGGGCATCAGCTATTTTAAAGGCTAACGGCACTGCATTCAAGCTTCAGGGTGGGCCAGGTCCACTCTCAGAGACCTCACTCCCCTCTCTGCCTCCTTTGCTGCTCCTCGGTAGCCTCTCCCTCTCTGCCTCCCTTAAGCTCACACTGCCCAACCCCAAAGCAACGTCCATTCGCTGGCCTGACCGATCAAGCAGGTAAGAATTCATTCTTCTCTTCCTGACTCCCTGTTCCCAGCTCCTCCTCCTTTCTAAAACACAGAACTCCCCTATAAAATAAAACAAGGCAAAGTTTCTCATATTGAAAAAACTCTCCTCAAAATATATCTTATCGCCTCAAAAACTTAAGGAAACTTTCATGCATAAGTATTTCTATGTGCTCAGGTGATTAATGCTTTTGAACCTTAACAAGTCAAGCCAGGAAGAAGAAAAATAAATAACCCCTAAGGGGTACTCAATGGATGTGAGCATTTTGCCGTTTTCTACGCGTTGATTCATTTTAGCCTCTCCGCAGCTCTATGAGGTAGGTACTGTACTCTTCCTGTTCCCACTTCATAGTCTTTGAGAAAGTAAGTTAAGGCTCCGAGGTCATCCAACTAGTCAGGAACTGAGTCTGGACTGGAAATCACCGCTGGCCTCCACTCCGGTCCGCTTCACTGAGAAGATGCACCATCTCTCTCATTTTGAGGTCAGTTTTTCAAACAGCCACTTCCAGCTCAAAGCAAAGCAATCTACCTGACAGTGCATCAAAATCTACCTCGAACCTTGCAGAGTGACACTGAGAATATTCGAAATGATCACTGTTAGAGTTCAGTAGGAAAACAGGAAGAAACGAATTTATATCCTTAAAGAACGGATCCGGCAGACATCGCCTTAATTGTAGGCAATTGTTTTGAAGTAGGTCAATTTTGTGAAACAAAATTCTTGGGACCCTAAACTGTGCACATATTAGGGTTAAGTTGATCTCTTAGTTTTAATTTATGGACATACTTTATTTAGAACTACAATTGTTTTTATAATACAGCAATAACAAATCCATCACGCTGAATAAACAGGAATATATGTTTACGTTGCACAGTAACTGGTTCCAAGGAGTTACTAAAACTGCAAACCAAGCTTCACAGAAGACAGAGGCAAGAGGAAAGCAAGTTACTATCGTCTCCTGCATGCAGATGAAGATACCAAAGCTGGCAGCTGCCTGCCAGTATTATAAACTATAATTGGAACAGGAGACTAAATAAAGAGTCAAGCTATCCTCCTAGTACTTCAAAAGAAAATGTTTTCATTTTCAATATTTTTCAAGAGTGTCGGTAAAAAGACTGAATTAAAATAAAGTTTAAAATCTTAAATCTAGTTTTAATAGGTTTCTTTAAATTTCTCAAAGTATATGTTTGCCTTTCCAACTTGTTAGGAGTGTTTTGAATTAAAACATTTTTCTTCCTAAATTTGAAACAGTAAGGAAGTGTTAAAGTGCAGGAAGAGAGAGATAATATTGTATGTAAAACGTATTTCTAGTTGTACATGCCTGGAAAAACACAAATTACATTAAAAGATTACTGGCAAAAACCAAACAGAAGACACTTCTATTGTATGTCCATCAGAGAAAGAAGTTCAAGTTAGAAAGGAGCTTCTGATGTAAGAGGATGGACTGAGAACTTATGTTTATCCTCTTGCTTGTCTGAGATTTTATTAAACATGCAGAAGGCACAAAATCATAAAAACAAAGGGAACCAGAGATGAACCATCAGTAAATAAGTTTTCAATAAATTTTCTGGAGGCAAACAGTGGAGTAAGCTGGTATGGCTACGAAGCTGGCCACAAAAATGTCCCAGGCTACATTATGTTCAGTTCAGCCTGAAGAGCGGTGCATAAAAGTACGTTAAGTGTGCAGAATGGGATACAAATGTCAGTTGTGGGTGCAGAACGGAATGTAAAGGATTTCACACTGGACATGTATAACCGAAAGTATAATGATACAATTCAGGAGATGGAAACAAGAAGTTTAAAGCAAGGATCAAGGCATAAACATCCTTTGATACACAGGAGTCTAGAACTCCTGACTACCATCCACAAAGAGCATAGACGCAGAGGGCAGTGGGGTGGCGAGGATGTCAGGGGTGACCCAGCTACGTCTTCATCTGCTATGCCAGAAAGTCAGTAAATAGCATCTAAGTGGAAAATCAAAACCAGTGGCATGGTGTACGTGGCGCGCAGACTCACAAAGAATTTTAAGATGGGAAAACATAACAAGAAAAAAACCCTGTTGCCTCTGGGGGCCAAAACTAAATGTAAGAAAAGATGGGCCAAAGGGCTGATTCTTTTAACTATAACCCTATCTGATTTTTTTTTAAACATGGTCACGTATTAGGTACACAAGAATTTTTAAGTGTATTTGAGAAAACATAAGCTTTCAGCTCTCTCTGTAAGTTCAGAGTATCAATTTGAGGGTGGTAGGCCAGGTGCAGAAGCGAGGTAAATCCATCCAAAAGGCAGAACCTCTAACACTATCTTAAGAGAACGCAGAAGCAGCTCCTGTTTAGGACTGTTATGACACAGCGTTGCCTGTTTCTATTCTAGCCAATAAAGCTTGGCAGTTAGTCAACCGTTACCCTGTCAAAAGGTCTTCCATGCGAAAATGGGTTGTGTTTTTCATAAAACATTTGCTGACAAGGCCAGAGGCAGGCTCCACGGGCCATTCTGTTTCACAGACTTCCCTTCTTTGGGCAATACAGGTGGTGGCAATAGGTTACCTCGTGGTCTTTGAAATCGTACCCTTTACACTCTCGGGTATGGCTCTGTAGACTGCAGGAATGCTCTGGGCGACCCTGAGGTTCCACCATTAGTCGTAGTTCTTGGACATGTTTAGGAGCGATAGCAACAGAAATAGCTTGATTCTCCTTTCGCCATTGCTATGATTTGTGTCTGCATGTCCCCCCAAATCCGCACGCAGTCATGGGCAAGCTTCTAGATTTATGATTAATCTATGATCCAGTGTTGGAATTAAGGATGTGAGTGCTATACCCGCCCTGGGGCAGATAGCTTGCATACAGTGTAAGGGAGGGAAAGAGGCTGCTTGTCACCCCTCCTCCCTTTCTGCTCTTGTTGCTTTTGCTGTGCTCTGCCACCATGAATGGCTGCCCTCTGCCATGTGCCACTCTGCCTTAGAGCCAGCCAAGTATGGACTGAAACCTCCACAAACTGTGAGCTAAATAAACATTTACTTCCTGATGTTGGGTATTTTGTCTCAGCAAGGAGAGAAAAGTAACTAAGACAACCATGTGGTAGCTTTATAAAATAGTATCTATTAGTTTAAGAAAAAGGGGTTTGCATAGATCCAAAAATTTACAAAATTTCCATGGAGTTATACAGTAAAATGATCAATTATTGTCATTTGAATTAACCAGAAAAATACATACAAGTTCCCATATGCATGTGCCCATGTGTGCATGTGTGTGTGTGTGTGTGTGCGCGCACACACATACCAAAACAAACCTGCATTGTTCCATTTTATACCAAAGGGCAATAATAACCCCTAAGACATGTCAATAACCTTTCAAAATCCTGGCTAACACTCGGGCTCTGAGAGAGTTAGTTTTATCTCATATAGGAAGATGTTAATTATTACTACAGAGCAGGCTGTGGATGTTATTAGATAAAATGGAAACAATGTCACTCAGAAGATACAATTCTCCTAAATGCAGACCTCAGGTTCACGCAGCGCTGACCTGTAAGAATGACCTCTGCTTGTCTGCACACTGACACGTCTGCTACCCTGCTCCGCCGTGTCTTACCTTGTTTCTCATCTGCTAACCTGAAACATAGTTTATCTATTGTTTTTATCTTGTCTCCTTACATACTGGTATCTCTTCTGTTATGGAACAGAAATGACTAGAGCATTGTATGTCCCATAAAGAACCTAAACAAATAGTTACTAGATTGAAGTGGGTAAGGCAGACACACTTTTATTTTTCACAGATAAAAATCCTCAGCGAGATGTGGAATTTGCCCAGTATTCTTTAGTCAGAAAGTGTACCCTCAGGGGGAAAAAAAGATATACAGCTAAAACTTCCAAAGTTTTTCAGAGATTTCTAAATTTACCAGTTTAAAACTTCTGGTTTAATTCTGATGCTACATAAAAGCCTGCTTAATTTTCATACTGTTGCTCAAATTCAATTTGTCTGAATAACATATTCAAGGAGTTCCATTTCACAGGCTCTAGCAATTGAAATTATCAGAGAAGATGTTTATGCAGGTTATGAGTTTAAGACAAATTTAGTATAGTGATATGCCTCAAATATGTTCACATATTTAGTTTTTTTATATATTTTTTGCTTTAAGACAACTTCAATTGTTTCATTCTCTAACTTTTTATTCATCAAAGTTTCTGTAAGGCATGGAAATAATAAACAACTTGGTATTAGTCATTAGTAATCTGTGCTAAACCACATGTGAAGATGACACATCTGTTAAGATTCTGCTTTTATGACGCCTTTCTTATATCCGAGATTAAAGTAAAAAGAAAATGATGGTTTTAAATATGTTGGCCATATGTACAATGTATTTTAAACTGCTCATTAAAATTTTTCACCAGCCATTTGAAAAACACTCAATTTAATTCCTTCATATGGTTATTGTTAGAGAAAATGAAAAATAAGGGAAAAAATGCTTTCTTTCATCAAAATCAAGCCAATAATAAAAAAAATACTAACATGCTGAAAACAAATACCTGAGATTTAAGGTGATAGAAAAACTGAAAGATATATTGGCCTTGATGCTGAACATGAGCAGTGAAATTTCAAGAAAAATTACTTCAATACAAACAAATCCCAAAGGTTAAGTAATACAACTGCAAGAAGCTGTTTTCAGATATTCTTGCACATGCTTTTATGTAATGACACGTATTTATCCACAAGATTCTGAATCTGAGAAGCAAGGAGACACAATCAACCTTCCAGAGGTTCCAAAGCTGGCTTTCTGCGATGTTTATAAAAGTTCAGTGCCTATCTTGGTACTTTCCGTCTCGGCAGGATTTGATTCATGCTTATCAAGCTCTGCCTTTGAGCCAGGCTTTGCGTGAGACGTTGTGGGTAAGCACAAAGATGTCCTTGCTTCAAAATTTCAGTCTGTTGTGGAAGCATGTAGAGAAACGGTAATTGCTGAACCAAACAGTGTGAGGTAAAAGAGGCTTCCAGAGCGCAGAAGAATGGCTTATTTCTGACTTCAGAACCAGGTTGACGGTATTAGTAATGAAGAGACATTTTAGCTGAGGCAATTGCTTAATTTTAATCATTGGTATTTCATCAAATGCAGCCTAGTTTCCTACATAAATATGACTGAGACAAGTTTTCCCCTAGGGTCATGGCACTTTTTGCCTCACATGAACTAAAGCAGATTTTGAGCCAAAGCAATTTGAATATCTTGACAATGTATTCTTTTTCACTGAGTACGAGATTACTGGCCCACACAACGGGGGAATAAATAGCTCCCACCGTCTTTACTCGGCTAAAGTGTAGCTCTTTTTTGTATAACCACTGACCAGGGTTAGCACACAGAAGCTGTGAAAGTTTTTCATTCGGCTAAGTTATGCTCAGTTTGTTTTCAATTCAAACCCATTTTGATCATTTCTTTAACAAGGAACAGATGCTGAAGAATTTGAGAATTGTACTGAGGGGCTCATGCTTTACTCCAAAGGCAAAGAGGAGACACTGGACAATTTGAAGCAGAAAAACAAACTTGCTTCTCAGAAAGGTCAGTCTGGTGACAACGTGAGTGGCAGATTGGAAAGCGGCAGGTGAAGCCAGTCTGAATAAGGCATCAGGAATCCGGGAAAGAGACGGCAGGCGTCTGACAAAGCAGTGACAGAAGGACTGTAGAAGTGGGGTGAACTTCAGAGGTTTTTGAAATATAACCTTGGCTATGGATCAAAAATAAGAGAATGACACAGGGCAGTGTGTTACGCAGCCTATTGTCACTGTGACAAAATACCTAAGATAAGCAACTGCAGAGGAAGGAAAGTCTATTGCGGCTCACAGCTCCAGAGAATGCGGTCCATGGTGGCCTGGTTCCACTACAGCAAGGGTTTGTCATGGGGGACCACAGGGTGCAGCACAGCTGCCTGCCTCGAGGCAGCTCGAAGTGGAGAAGGGGGAGGTGCCTGAAGGAAACACAGCCTTCAAAGTGCACCCCCAATGGCCTCCTTCCTCCAACAAGGCCCCACTTAATCAGGTGCCACCACCCCCCAGCAGCCTGGGAAGATATGAACTCACCAGTAGTTAAGCCACTGATGAAGACAGAGCCCCAGCACGCACCCACCTCAAAGCCCCAGCTCTGCACACTGCTGCACTGCGGGGCAAGCCCTCAGCACATAAGCTCTGGGGCACATTTCAGCTCCGACCTATAACAAGGAGAACCGCATTTTTCTGACTTCGGTAATAAAATGTTGGGGTAGGAAATACCAGAAAAGGAAATGATCATGTCCAAGGACAGGGAAGGAGACATATGAGATATCAGTGTAAAATTCCATGTGGAAATATCTTGCAGCAGATATGAAAGTTCTTACGTGCCGTATAAAGGAAGGCTAAGTCAAAGGCAGCAGGGAGCTCCCTGTAAATTCTGAGCAAAAGAATGACGCAGATTGTGGAGTTTTTTTGAGACTGTGGATTTTATTCAAATTTTCATTAGAAAGATCAAATAAGTAAGAAAGCAGGAACATCTAGTAATAAATAACAAGAGAGAGAAAGCATAGAATTCACAGAAGATATCAACTGAAACTGGATTATAGAACCTGGTACAATCAGCATGAGCATTAGCAAGAAGAAGACAAGGAAGGCTGCAGGATACAGACTGCAAAATCTCAATCCCAAAATTAACAGAATAACATCCTTTATAAATAAAACAGGAAAAATTTCCAACAAAGAACAGCCAATCAAATCCAGCAAAATACAATAAAGATACGGTATTACTTTATGACCCACTGGGGTTTATCCCAAAAATTCAAGATGGTCTCAAACCTTAAAGCTCAGTTAATGAAATTAACCATCAAGAAAATACAGAGGCACACCATACCATTACTTTAATACATGAAGAAAAATATCTGACAAAAATTAAATTTTCATGATGAAAACTCCAGACAAACTGGGATAAAAGGGCATTTCACTTTAGTAAGGGATATATAAGGAAAGTCTATAACTGACTTTAGATAATAGTGAACCCTTGAACAATCCTCCTCGAGGTCAAGAACAAAGCAAATGCATCTGCTCTCACCTCTCCCACTCACACAGTACTGGAAGTACTATCAAGGAAAAAACCAAATGATATGCAAATTGTACAAAAATCTTGAAATCTTATTGGCTGACCATACTTTTGTCCCATGTCATACCCACCTTGCTGTTTCCCATTTCCCCCCCACCTTGGACCCGCCTTACTTTGTAGTTTGCTCTATAGAATCCCTAGGAAAGGCAAGATCTTTGGCAACCCACTCGGGCCACCTTCTGTCCCTCTCTTGGACAGAAGCTTCCTCTCCCTCAATAAATATATTCTGCTCCCTAAAAAAAGGAAGTAGAACCATTGCCACATATAGATGCCATGTTTGTGTGCACAGAACGTCTTAAGGAACCAACAAGACAGCTAACATATCTATATATGTTAGGTAAAGAGTAAATTCATCAGCATCTCAGAATTTAAGATCAATTACCAAAAATTAAGGGTATTTTTACACACAAATCTTTAGGAAATTAAATTTTTAAAATATATATATGATAGCATAAAGCACAAAACAGGAATAAGTGTAACAAAGGTAAATTTTAATAAATATCAATCTGGACCTTTGAAATTGCAAAATACTGCTGAAAAAATTTAATGGCTTAAATGAAAGAGAAAAATACTGTGTCTGGATTGGAACACTCCATATTATTAGATGCCCATTCTCCATACATTAATCTATAGATTCAACACAGTTGCAATCAAGAATCCCACAGATTTTTAAAAACAGAAATTAATATTATCCTGCTCCTCATGTATGACATAACCATTAGAATCTACTTTCACACGAAGCATACATGTATTTATGCGTATGTTTCTACAAAGCATGGAGAATAGCCAAAACAATTTTGAAAAGGAAGAACAAAGTTGAAGTCCTCATATAATCAGATTTCATGGTTTAATGCTACATTATTTAAGATAGTGAAGTACAAGGGTTCTTACAGGTCATTGGAACAAATGAGAGTATCTGGAAAGAGTCACACATACGTGGGCATTTTTCAATAAAATTACAACGGAAAGACATTGTTTCTAATAAGTGGCACCAAAATAATTGCATATGCTTGTGAAAAACTATGAATCTCAATGTTTATCTCACATCAAAGCAGTACTAACCTGAAAGAGATCATGGACTTCAGCTCAAAAGGTGAAACCATACAACTTAGAGGAGAAAATACATGAGAAAATATTTGGGACTTTGTAATAATCAATTTCTTATCAAATATGCAAAAGGAATAAACCACAAAAAATTAATAAATTGGATAAAGTTTAAAACTGCAGCTCTCTGAGACTCTGTCAAGAAAATTAAATGGCAAGCCACAGATGAGAAGATAACTACATATGTGACTATATATGTGATATATAATACCTATTACATATAACCATCTCTATATATGTAATATTAGTCTGTATATGTTAGACAAGAGAACTGTATTGAGATTTTATAAAGAACTTCAAAATTTTAATATTTGGAAGACAAACAGCTCAATTTAAAAGGGATAGGGACACAAGTTCTAAGCACAACATTCACCATAGAAAAGTTTATGAGCTACACATAAAGGCATATAAATATAGTCAACATCATTATTCATAAGGAAAATACAAATTAAAGCCGCAGTGCAATGTCATCACACACCGATGCAGTAGCTAAGGTGAAAAGACTCACAACGCCAACTGTCGGCAAGAGTGCAGAGGGCGTGGGACACTCGTCCGCTGTTCCTGGAAGTGTAAAATGGTGCAGACACCTGGAAACTTTCTCCTTTTTGCATTTATGTATAAAGTTGATCATCTACCGTAAAACCTAACCATTTTTCCATGTTTTTATCCAAGAGAAATCAAAACATATATCCACAAAAGAACTTCTACATGAGGGTTCATTTTATTCCTAATAACCCCAAACTGGAAATAACCCAGATTTCCACCAGTAAGTGATAAACCAATTACAGTGTACTTAAAAAACAGAACACTTATGAGGCACGATTCACTCTCTGTAAACACCTCTGTAAATCCAACCTTATTTTATAAACATTATTCCTGCTAGGGTGGTGACAATAAAGAAAACTGTCCATTAAATGATGTAAAAGCAGTTGATATGTTGATGATTAACCATGATTTCATATTCCCTATTTACTTAAACATATCCTTAATGTTTTGCTACAATATGGTAGTCTTTCTAAATACTCTGCTAGACCAGAAATCAAGAAAGTGTGGCATGTACGACAAAATCTTGTGCTGCTATGAATATGTTAAATAACTCTGGATTTTCATTACAATGGGGACACTGAAAATTTCTAGATTAATGAATCCTGTTTATTTGGGTAGTACAGAAGGTATATGCTAGTATTTTCTAAGAAGATATTGAGCTTTAAGCAGCCCAAAGATTGCAAATCAGCTGAAAATGTGTCTTGAGTTATTCATGTTTAGTAAGCTTTCAGGTCTTCAGGTATCACCTATAACCGAAAATACCAGGTCAGGAGCATAGCGAGTGACCTGCCCTTACTTACCTTCTTCCATAGCACACACTCAAACACATATAATCACACACAGTATGTTGAAGTCCACCCAATACTCACACACTCAACACAGGTGTTTCTGTGCACCCGACCCACAGCCATTTCAGTTTGTTTTCCAGTTCCTGTTTCTCAGGAACTAATTCTGTAGGCTCAGAAGCATAGCAGTATCCCAAGTCCCCAAGTGAATTCAGCTTTCCTCCCAGTGGACATTTGAAGAATGGAACAGCCCCCAAACTGCCCATCGTCCTAAAATTTGAAAAAGCAATCTGAGAAGATATACATTTGCATGAAGTTGTTACACAGAGACAGAGAGAGACAGAGATAGAGAGGGAGGGACGGTGGGAGGGAGGGGAACATCCTTTCTTCTCCATTCAAAAATTGAGAAAACCATAGATATTTCACCAAAATGTAATTTTTCAGTGAGTTATCATTTCAACTGCTTAGGGAAAAGTAAAGAAAGTCATGTTCAATTATTACTTGACTCTAACCTCACACACAAGCAAACAAAAAAAATCTAAGACCTACAGTCTATATAGATATATGGTGTGTGTACATGCGAGTGTGATTCCTTTCTAGCTATTGGTATCACCTGCAGAAATATTTTCTTCCATAGCAGAACAAATCTAGAGTGTAGGGAGAAGACTCACTGCATTTTATTTCCCCCTGGATCCATCTTTCACTTTTGACCGGGAAGGAGATAACTGTTTTCCCTGAGTTTGTTTCCCAGCTTCCTTCTTTCAGATCTTTAACATGTCGTTACATATGCGTTCTGCCTCCGCTTTCTCTGTGCCTGCCCCTTTTCAGGGTGTCCCAACATAGGAAATCCAAGGCCTTGCTCACCCACTTCGATTTCTGCTGTTATTTTTACCATAGCAATTTCAAAAAATAGTAAAATATCATTAGTTTATTAATTTACTCGGGTATGACAACCTTTTCTTTCCTAGCACTTTCACATATCACGCACCATTACTGTACATGTGGTCGCCTTAGAAAATAAACCCAATTAAGACTTAATCTGAAAACAAATAACTCTAGTGCCACAAGTCTTCAAATGTGGCAGCTACACTGTGTGGCAGCTACACTGTATCCATTGTAGCTAAAAAAAAATTGGCAAGTTAATGAATTTTTGGTTCATTTTTACTTTTATTTTCAAGGTAAAATTTTTATTTATTCTAAGAAATCACAGCACATTGATCAACTATATAAGCATAAAATGTGCCGGTGAGACTCTTTGATGTCATCCACTTCCCCTCCTTCTACACAGAAGGGCATGCCTTAGTCAATGTGTGTGTTCATCTTACCTTAAAGCCTGTGATTACCTAGGATGACTTGGCATCTGAAAAAACCTCCTTGAAACTCATACTGCCTTCATTGTACTTTACTTCAACATAATAGAAAAGTGCAAGGTCTGAGGTGGTTTTCAAATTATGTCTAAACAGAAGTGGGGCAAATAGAGGTGAGAATCCTTGGCAAATTATTTGCATATCAATGTTATTACATCTTAACTTCAGAGAGAGTGGGTATTGCCAGTAAAGACAAATCTCTATCTAAAAAAAGAAAAAAGACTTTTTGATGTTAATAAATACAAATTTTAAAACTCAAGTACATGTGTTGAAATGCAAAAGTTTTTCATTATTAACTAAGAAATAAGTATGGTCATGGCAAAGATTACATCATGGTGGGTGTATGCCTTTATATATTCGTCAAAACCCATAGAAAGTGTAACACAAAGGGTGAAATCTAATGTAAATGACAGATTCCTGTTAGTGACACTGTATCAACATTGGTTCATCAATTGTAACAAATGCATCACACTCGTGCAAGGTCTTAATAATTAGGTAAACTGTTTAGAACTCTATTTTCAACTAATTTTTATGAACCTAAATTTGATATAAAAATTAAATCTATGAGTTACAATTTATAAAAGTAATAAGCACAGACGGAAAATATTTTTTAAAAGAAAGTGAGGTTTTCTAAGGTGGGTATCCAGTGAAGATTTCTGTGGGCCACTGAAGAGGGATTTCCATCACAACTGACTGAGCAAATCTTACTAAAATCCTCCTGATCTTCACCCTTTTCAGATTCTCCTCAAAGCAGCAGTTTAAATCTTTTCTTCTGTTCAACCCCACAGACCTTTTTGATTTGCCCCCACTCTTGTATTCCTTTCTTTTCTCATTAAAAGAAATTCACATTCTTTTAGGCTTCCCAATCAAAGAACACCTCTATTTATCCTGAGCGTCACAACAAAGACACAGTAGGGGAAGGATAAAGGAAGGGACTTCCTCCCCAGGAAGAGTAGGGCTGGGTGGGAGTAAGTCCTGGGAAGGTTTGCAGAAGCACCTTCCCCACCCGACAGGAAGCAGGAACACGTTTCCTTCCTGGCCACAGTGTGGCTGGAGGTGCCATGCACTTGGGAAATGCACAAAGCAAAGGGATTCCTGCGGAAGAAGGAATGTGCACAACAGTCCAACTAACCCAGGTGTATCCTGTAACACAGGTAATGTAAGTTGCCGGTTATGTAAAGGAATAAGCTCAAATTTGGGAGCAAACCAGAAAACGTTAAGAGGAAGGAGGAGGAAGAGAAGAAGGAGAGGAGGACTAGGAGGAGGAGGGGGAAAGAGAAGCAGAGGAAAAACAAGAAGCAGGAGGAGGGGAAGGAGAGGAGAAGGGGGATCGGAGGAGGCGGGAGAGGCTCCTGATAGCAACAGGAGGAACAGGGCTGCAGGCGGCACTGCATTTTCAGGCTCAGGCTCTGGGCTGCCAGGAGACAGTTTGGAAGAGTCCTGGGCGAGACCAGCCAGCAGCTCCGAGCAGACTTCTGCAGGTGCTGGTCTGCTGTCTCTTCAGGCACTTTCTAAACGAAAGCAGTGCTGCCACTACACATTGAGAGTAAATGTGAACAATGTATTTTGGTTCAGTTAGCAAGAGCACATTGTCTTGGTCTTTCACTGACCTGGAGCCATGCCTCTGGATCTGGACTTCTCCCCCTACCTTTAAAGAAGCCATAGAGAATGTCAGTGTGGGGCTGATACTGGTAAGTTGTGACATCGTCAGAAACTCCTACACAGGCAGCGGGTAAACAAACTCCTAGCCCCTTACCCTGCACCTCATTCAAAGCGGATTTGTGTTTCTTCTGAGACGGGTAGGGACCTAAGAGCAGGTTTTGCTAACATCTGTAACTTCACTTGGACCTACAGACGCCCAGTAGATAACTAACGGGCAACCAAAGCTTGAACTCCGTTTTTGTATCCTTTGCTGCCGTAACTCTGAATATGCGTGTGCTCACCATTTAGGAACGGTCAGCGAGGTTCAGTAGCCCTAGTGCACCGAGCCTGTCGCATCCGCCTTGGAGACTCGGGGCGCTAAGACGAGAGTAACTGAAGTGATTTCCAGGTTCCCTGGAATATCCGATTACTGGCTTTTTACAACATCCCCTTTCAGACCTCCTCCTGGAGCAAAACTAGAAGTGTCCATCGCGTGTCCTAAACCTACGGTCATCTGGGACCCAGGAAACCAGAGCCTCAGGAGCACAACTGCGTTTGCCGCTGACAATGACGGGCCATGTCATGGGCGAGAAATTGCCCCTCAGTCCATAAAATATCCTGGAGAGCTCCAAAGCAGGATGGAGATAACGGTCAGCCAGAACCCAGGGCCCCACCACAGCCCATGAAACTGGTCCCCACTGATTTGTACCAGGCCAGTCTGTCCCTCTCTTCGGAGTAGGCTCCCTCCAGCAGTCCAGGCTGCAGTGGCCCCTTTCTTGTTTCTTCTTCATCTGCTTCATCATGGTCTGGCTCAGTCTCCTTCAGCTCCTCAGACTAAGGCCCCTTTCCATTCTCTCTCCTTTTCAAATTGAAGTTTTTTCCTGCAAATGCATGCTCTTTAGGTTTAATTTTTATTATCACTAAAGCAAAGACACATTCGCTGATGACAATATTTCCTCCCTTCCTTCGTTCTTTCCTTCTCCCTCTTCCCTCCCTTCTTCTTTCTCCCTTCAGTAAGTAGCATAGCATTATCCAAAAGAAACGATAGGTGCGCTGTCTCTTCTCAGAGGAGGTGAGACAAGCCTCTACAAGCCCAAGGAATATCAAATTAATTTGTGTATAAAAAATCTAAAGAAAAAAATGTACACTAGTTAAGACCTGACTTCCACTGTATTATAAAAATAACTTAAATAAGATATTGTGTTTTACTACGAAATTCTTTTTAGTGAAAGTGTTGTCTAAGAATTAGCCCTTGATAAGAAACTAAATTTTACACTTCAAACATGGCTGTAAAAATTCAGTGCATTTTTCTTATGATCATAGAACAATGCCTTCATAGACCTCACATGAAAGAAGTGTTGTTCACAGTAAAAGAATCTGTAGACATAAGATCATGAATACCTTATAAGAATTACTTTATATAGAGTTATGACGTAAGTGCCTTTAGAAACCTAAACAAACATAATTTAAATATAAAAGTATAAGAGATGGTAACCGTGGGATACCAACTCTCACCTGAGTGGCTGTGTTCCAAAGTGAGGGATGAACGTAAAAGTTGAGGTAACAGTGAGCTGGGTAACTATATTTTATTATGTATATTAATTGATTTGTTGCAAAACCTCAGGACATATTAGAAAGGAAAACACACATGCTACCCTAGTACCACAGCAACTTCTACTCCCCGTCTGTGCCTGCTGAGAATCCTAAGGACGTCCCAGGGGAGGGAGAAACAAGCAAAGATTCAGAAATGGGGACAGGACCGACAAACGTAGGTAAGGGCGGAGCTCCATCAGGGAAGACCAAGGGCAGGAAAGATAACAGAAAAATGGGGCTGGGGGTTTAGCTCAGCGGCACAGCGCCTTCCTGGCAAGTGAGAGGTCTCAAGTTCGATTCCCAGTACTGGAAAAAAACAAAAACAAACAAACAAAAAAAATAACAGAAAAACAAGAGACAGAAAATAGGAACTACAGTTTAGAATTATTACTCTAAATATCCTTATGTTTGCCTACTACTTTTATTTTACAGAACAGTTGTTTTGGTTCAGATGATTGCTACAGATCCTCACGTTAAAACACTACAATAGACAGGAAGTATTTCTAGGGTGAGCAGGAATGATGACACCAGGTTAATGCATGTGTGCTTTCACTTCAAACCAGAAACAAGCAGCAACAGGATATATAGGATCAAAGGTACAAACCAGTGAATGGACATAATTACTTTCCGCCATAATTACAATTTTTGTCCCATGTCTTGCCGTGGACAGGTCTAAGGCATGCCTGACTAACCCTGCCATAGGACTATTCAAATTATGTCTACTCTTCACCCAAGTAGCAGTAAATTATCTACCTGTTTCATAGATGATATGTTTTTGACCAACGTTACTTAAGTATAATTTTCACATATGAAATATTTTACCATTTACTTCACTGAGTTGAGATGAATGTGTATGCCGTATAACCACCATTTTGCAGTTGATGTAAATACCTGTATGCTTTTCTTTCTAACTGTAACATTCTTAGCTTTGTTCTCTGGTAATCATTAATAAGCATCCTGGCACTTAGGGGTTATGTTTTCTAAAGTTTCATATAAATGGAATGATATAATATACACTTTATTCAATATGATTCCTTCTATTCAGCATATCTTTGAGATTCATCTTTGGTTTTGTCTGCACTGGGACATTGTTCTGTTGTACCAATAAATAAAACTCCATGTTATGAGTGAATGCGTCATCATTTTTCCGTCATTTTGAGTGGACAACTAGGTTGTTTCCATTTTCTGGTCATTATGAATAACTTTGTTATGAACATGTATGAGTCTATATAAATTTAACTTTTCTCCTGAATAAAGACTTAGGAGTGGGATTTCTAAATCATACAATGAGAGGATGTCTAACATTATAAGAAACTGTTTAACTGTTTTTTCAAAGTGATTGTATCATTTACAGTGCCAAAAACAATTACACTCCCAGGGCAGGATGTGCTGTGGTCAGTTTTGCTTTCTTTTGTTTTAATTTAGACAATCTACTAGACATGCAATGATAATGATAGTTCCTAGGAGTTTGACTTTGCATTTTCCTGGTTGCTGACGTTGTTAAGCAAACTTTCATGTTCTTCTTAGTCATTTGTGTGTTGCTTCTCCCTCCTCCAATCTGTACAATTTCTATCATGCATTTTGCTTCCATACGTCTTTTTTTTCCCCACCCCCCTCGGGTACCAGGAATTGAACTCACAACCTTGCGTTTGCCAGGCAGGCACTCTGCACTGAGCTAAATCCCCAGCCCCTCCATATGTCTTATTAACCACCAAAGCAAATCATTATTTTACTTGGAGCAAACAGAAACATTTTAAGGATACTAAAAATTAAAGTCTTCATATTTAATTTTCCATTTATTTTCCACATATTTTCCATTGTCTGTGTTTTTATTCTTTTGTGTTTGTACAAATTTCCATATGGAATCGTTTTCTTTCCATCTAAGAAAATTCTTTTAATACTTCTTATAATTCATATCTGCTCAAAACAATTTTTTCAATTGTTTTTTCTAATATTGTTCTTACTTTGACCTTGCTTTTAGGATCAAATCTATTGCTCATAAATTTTTAAATAGTTGTTTTTTAAGTGTTTACTTAAAGATGTCTTTCTACTGTCACCTGGCTCCCATAGCTATAAATAATCTGCTATAATTTCTTACCTTTCTTTCTCTGTACGTAATGCATTTTGCCCTTTACTTGTATATTTCCTTTGTCACTGGCATTTGGAAATTTGTTTATGATATACCTTAGAGTGCTTGTTACGGACTTATCCTTCTTGGGGTCTATCCAACTTCTGGGATTTGTGAGTTCACGATTTTGAAAATTTGGAAAATTTGGAACCTACATTTCTTCACTTATCTTTTCATCCCCTTGCCATCTTCCACATTTGACGCTCTAGATACACGTAAACCAGTCCATTTGACTTGTCCCCACGGGTACCTGAAGCTGCATTCATTTCTCATTGCAGCAGTTCCTCAGTTCACGACTGCTTCTTTTCGTAAGCAATTCAGTTCATGAAAAGAAGCGTTCAGCAAAGTCCTGCTTCCAGTAGCAGTCTCCACATCGGGTGACAAACACAACCACCGCCTCCTTCCCCACAGGAAGGGGACGTCATCCCCAGAATCGCGGAGCAAATCCATTTCATGAACTGAGGTGCCGAGGTATTTTTATCCCTCGGCTCTTCATGAGAATAGATTCTATTCTAATTTCCTCAAGTTTCCTGATCTTTTTAATGCATTCTATGAAGAGTCTGCTGAACTCTTCTCCAGGATTTTTCTATTATTAAAAATTTTACCCTACAAGTTCTATCAGGGTCTTTTTATTAGTTTACATTTCTCTTTGCTGTGTTCATGTTTTTGTTGAATACCGAAACAGAATTATGACTGATATTGTCACATTTTGTCTGCAGATTGTAACATTCATTTCTGTCTTTTTCTGTTGACTATATCCTAGATTGGGATAGGGTTTTTTTTTCTTCGTGGCCTTTTTTATTAGATGCTGGGTATTGTAAATGCTATATGTTGGGGTATTTGCATTTGTTTTCTTTCTTCACCAAGTTGAATAACTTGGGCATCAGCTTCATCACTCTAAGCCTGTTTGCTGATTTTGCTAAGTGCTTCTGTAGCAGTCTTTGCTCAAATGATGGTATGCTCTTGCTTTAAGGACTCCAGGGGTCTCCCCCAGATATCCCAGATGATCACAAGGAATCTAAACGATGGACAATAAGAACTCAAATGTCTTCCTGTCTTTTGTGAGTCCTGGAAATATTTCAGCTTATAACGTTCCGGACATTCTCCACCTATCTTTGTGAAGCTCTACTTTATACACAGGAAGCATTGTCAGGAAACGCTAAAAGGAACCCATGCCGATTTCTGGAGTTCTCTTGTAGTTACCCCCTTTTACAAAACTCTGCCCGGTAACTTCCAGGTGCCTTATTTTACCCAAACTCAGAGTGACTTTCCAGGATCTGTTCAGGTTTTCTCTCACTGTCCCTAAGTTGTAAATTTACCCTAGAAAAAGGCCTAGATGACCTTTGTTGCTTTGTTTCTTACAAGAAACACAGACCTGTGCTGCTTTCTCCAATTCTAAAAACAGGGTTGTACTGTTTTATTTTTATCAGTAATTAAGTTTATTGGCACAGTTCAGATGTATGTAGTGATCACATTCACTGTATGGAACTTGTACCCGAACATGATATATCCTGATTCTGCATTTCCCCACCCACCTCCCTCCCACAGCTCTTCCGCTTCTTATTTACAAAAGCTTTGCTTCCATTTAATCTTTTCTCTCTTTTTTCTTTTCCCTTCCTTCCTTTTTTGCTCCTCTCTCCTTTGTGTCCCTTCCCATTTGAATGTTTTCTTCCTATTTTGCAATATCTATTTTACATTTGGGTCCTTATTTATACTTTTAGTTTCTTACACCAGAGAAACAATGCAATATTTACACATGTGTTCCTGAGTTATTTCACTGAAGAGTATGGTCTCCAGGCATATTCATTTACCTAGAAATGGCTAAAATTTGTCCTTCTTTACGGCTGAGTAGTACCCCATTGTATAGAGAAACCACATCTTTATCCATTCATAGGGTGATGGGCATTTGGAATCTTTCCAATATTTAGCTATTAAAAACTGTGCTGCTATGAACATGGGTGTGGATATATCACTGTGGTATGATGTTTTTAATTCTTTGAGGACGATATCAAGAAGGGGAATAGCTGAGTCAGATGGGAATCTCCATTCTGAGGACTCTCCACGCTGACTTCTGCAGTGGTTGCACCTGCCTGCGCTTGCACTAGCAGTGGAGAAGGGCTCCTCTTTCCCCACAGCCCCACCAGCGTTTGTTAGTTGTACGCTTGTTGTATGCAGTTGTGTAACTTCTTTACTTTGGGAAGTGAGAACGGTCTTTAACACTTTGGTTTCTGACACCACCCTGGCACGGGATTTTTTTTCCTCATAGGGCACTGTGGTCAGTATAGACTTGGACTTCTTTCTGAATTTCTGCCTGGAACAATGGGTTGTAATTACAACTTTCAAGAAAGAGGTTTACTGTCATTTTATAACTCGTTTTAGACAGGCACTACTCACTACCCTAACCTCAGTAGTTCCATATATCACAGACAAAAATATAATGACTTAAAATTAAAAGTAATTAGTTTCAAAACCATTTCATAATACACATAAGTGTATTATTATAGTGCAGTCAGTTGTCATTTTATTCACTAACGTGTGTATATACAGTGATATCTTAGTCACCAAAGGGCTTCAAGCTCAAACCTTCCACTACTTGAACAGCAAAGCTTGAAAAAAATCTGCTTGATGTTTGCAGCTTTGCTCTGACTTGAAAGAACCTGCATGCGCTGAGAATGAGTCACACCTCCCGCCTCACCAAGGACACAAGGGACGCACGCTTCACCTAAGCGCCGCTCTCACCCAGAGTATGCAGTGCTTGTGTCAGCGCGTTAGAACACTTGCCACTGCGCTTTTCTTTTTGCATATTATTTACACCAAACATTGTAATCATGACTCCAGAGAAAGTTAGTGACACCAACAGAAAAGCTAAGAGGAAAGCTGGGAGAACCATGATAGAGTTAAAGAAAGGAATCACTGTGAAATTGGTTAAAGTCCTGGAAGAATGAATTTATAAGTGTAATTTTTGAGACCCAGAATGAATTATTTGGTTTTCTACTATTTCCCAAGGGAAAAATACGTTCACTTCAAGAACTCTTTGGTGTTTGACTACAGATTCAAAAGGGACTGAGTTCAACAACAGAGGTACCATTACATAGATACATACTCAATTGTGATGGGTCTATTAAAAACTCTAACCTTTTCAGTGTGTTCTGTGATTATTTTTAATACTCTCAAGTGGATTCCACCAAGGTTCCCACTTAGCCAAGATCCATAAACTACAGTCACCTGGTAGCACCACATTCTCTCTCCCCATCTGTACGAGCTTTGCGGAAGAACCTGACAACTGCCCCCCGATGGTGCTACAAACCCAAAATCCGTGTCATGTATAATAAATCCTGAAGCTCTCAAATAATTAACTCTTTGAATGCCAAAGCAGGACTGGACTCCATGAAGAATCCAGGAAAATATGGCCCCAAATAGCCTCGACAGATCTGAAGTTTTGGAAAGTCTTTCAGCAAACAGTTCTTTCAGCCCCTGGTTTTTCCCTTCCAACTGCAGAGGCTCAATTCTAGTCCAAAAAGTGAACTGGACATACATGCCACGCCATCCTTTTCCGTCTCCTGGTTGACCTGTTTACTATGACCCTACCCTCAAGCAAACTCAAAACTGGGCAGCAAGTAGGAACTCTGTATACCAATAGGAAATAGACACACTGGTGTGTGGGTGTAGGTATGTTTGCACACACATGTACACACATACATACATGCATACACACTTGTGTATGTATGTATGTAAGTGTGCTTATCTGTGTAGGGAACTATGAATATTTCATATGCCAGAAATACCTGCATCCATACACAAAGAAAAATAATCTTCAGTAGGGCATTAAATACTCATTGAAATTTCAGAAACTACCAAAATGATACCTACATATTTTACATTTCTTAATGAAACATTTTTCTCTTTTACATATCTTTAATATTTTAAAAATCCCAAGGATTTTAAATATCCTAAAGTAATTAACATTTTATGACTCAATGGGCAGTTTGGTTGCCTAGTGAGACGTCATTTAAATATGTGATTATAATGAGTTATAGCATACTCAAGTTAAACAGAAAAAAATAAAACATTGGAAAGTATGTCAAAGAAAATACATCACAGAATAAATCCTACAATGCCAGTAATTAAAGTAGCTAAATACCACTCTGTATTACGTTATGTAAAAAGTGGGTAGTATCTAATGTCTGGCTTGTAGAGCATTTACACAGCTTCCACACTATGATTCATACAAATCTTTTAAATAACTTTTCTTAGTGTTAGACATGATTTGGTAAATCAAGACAATTAAGATTAAAGGAAAATAGAAATTTGTAATAGTATAGTTCCTCTTAAATGTGAACTTAATACAATCATACTAAAATGTAATCAATAAAAATCAGGTTGTAGCAAAAAAAAAAAAAGTCACCAGCATAATTCGCTAAATTCACAGGAGAATGGGAGGACAAGAGTACAGTCGGGCCAGACCCTGCCCCTGGGCGCGACTAGGTGAACCTGCCTCATAAGTCCATCTGTCTCCCACCTAAAGTGTGTGCGGCTAACAGTCAAAATTACACGGTCAGATTTGCATTTGCAAATAGTTTTGAAGAACCTTTTTTGCGGGGAGGAGTAATAAACTCCTACACCAATGAAATATATAAAATGTGGATTAATCTTCAGGAAATGTACCTAATGCTAGCAAAACATTTTTATACAGAAAAGTAAAAGAAGAAAAAAAGAGAAAAGGCAAACACTGCAGTCTCTTTAAACGTTACAGGAGTTTTCTTCACCAGCCTCCCACTGAATGCTTTTCTCACGCTGCTCGTACCATCTGTGACCTTTCTTCTTTTACTGCTCTATGATACCCTTTCTCCACATCCTACTGTAGCACATTCAAGTATTTTGAGTGTGGCTACTTTACCACATTGAAAAAAATTGAAGGTTCAAATCCAACATAGTTAAGTACATTCTACGTGTCATTGCTCTATTAGCTTCACTCAACATAAAGTAACTGTGAGTCTCTTCCAGACATTTCCCATTTCACTTATTTTTACTCCTGGAAGGCTGGCTTCCTCCCCACTCACATTTCCAGATTACCATTCTCCTTAAGAATCACTGTGTTTCCATCCTATTTCCCAGGACCAGCTGGCTACGCTATACCAACTTTTCCTCATTCCAGTCACAGTCCATCATGAAATACTATTTCTAAGCCCATCCACACAAAAAAGCTGACCAGGGCAGCTGTGAAACTGCACCACTCCTGACTCCTCCAGCAAGACCTCAGTGACAGACGGCCTGGACTTCTGTTATCTGAATCCACCACCAGTTCCTACTGAAGCCATTTTCCTCTCTGCTAAGAACCCATAATGGATGATAAGAATAGCTCAATGTTCCTACAACTCTACTCTTGTGTCCTAACCAACCCCCCTACATCCTTTGTTCTCCCTCCTTTGCACTATGGTTTGATGATCATCCCCACCACCTCCAGGATTCTTTCACTTTTTTCCTTTTATTGTTTCCCCAATAAATCTTTCATGCATGTAGTGTATGAGCACTCATTGGTCTTTGTGTCTAGAAAGATCCAATGTGGTGTACTTCCAGCTACAGAGCGGGGTTGGTTAGCCTCAAGCTCATCCATTCCAGTGGGTCCAGCATTAACCCAGTGTCAACTCTCAGAAGTCTTTATGCTGCATAGCTGTGATATAATCCATCCTCCCCCATGAGGTACCAGAAAATTTATAAACATTTGTTCTATTTATTTGCTCCTACAGCTACACAGACTAACTTGAAATTTCCAGTGCAAAGTAAAGTTCCCTCAAGAAACATTTGCTGCCTCCTCACTGTGTAAGTAAGATTTTCCCAATGAGAAGGATTCAAAGAGCCACAAGTCTTCCTGCCCTTAAGGGATTCAGGGCCTGTTTTTAATATAACTTAGTTACTTTTCTCATTGCTGGGACAAAGTACCCGACACTCACAAGTTAAAAAGAAGAAAGGTTTATTTCAGCTCACAGTTTGTCAAGGTGTAAGTCCATCGTCAGCTGGCTCCATGTCAGGGTGGCATGGCAGAGAAGAAACAGTCCATGGCAGGGCAGGCAGGAAGCAGCGAGCAGCAAGCCTCCCTTTGCCTCTTATTCCATCCCGGCTACAAGCCTATTGGTTGGCACCATCCACACCCAGAGTGGGCTTTGAACCATGCTAAACCAACCAGTGCTAGTTATCACGCACCCTTAATCCATATTCACGCACATAAGATCCAGCCACCTCTGAAAATCCCCACCTCTGAGTGCTGGAGGTTTGGGGGGAACATTTAGGCACAAGCCGTAATAATAACTCACCTTTAGGACGTACTATTGAGTTTGCAAAACAATTTAATTAATGCTTAAAATGATTTAATGAATTTTCCTCATTTATACCTCACACATTCCTTTGAACATGTACACAGATTTTTGCTTAGATTTTTACTTCATAGTTGAGAAACTGCCTACCCACCTTGTATTAGAGTCTATTGTAGGCATGAGGGATAAGACACTGAACAACACAGACAAAAATCCCTGCCCTCACAGAGTTTGAATTCTTTGTGGGAGTCACATGACCAGAGGATTTGAGCCAGGACTCAAACACATCTCTTCCTATACCAACACAGGTTCATCTCCAAAATACTATGTTAAGAAATGGCCGGACAAAAAGATTATGTGCTGTAGGATTCCATTTATAGAAAACTGGAGAAGCAGCCAAACTAATCTATGGTGATTTGAAAGTGGGAATCTCATTTCCTAAGCAGGGGAGAATAGAAGACTGTGGAGAAAGGGGTACAGGGACCTAGAATGATGCTATTCTATGTCTTGATTGGATTCGGTCAGGATCCATCAAACTCTACACTTGGAATCTGTGCTTCTATGGCTCAAAAAAAATTTTTTAAACACCTTCTCTCACCATCCTGCTTTCCCTGCATTTGTTAAGGTTTTAAACACCTTCTTAACTATTTTTCTTATTTCTCCTTGATACATAAGACAGAATAAATCAATTTCTGGTAGGTCTGCTTCCTCTTAGGATTGGTGAGCCTACCCACATTCCCCAGTTCCAGGGTGGTCACTTTTGCTGACCACCTTGCACCAAAGTCAGCTTTAAAACACCTTTGCTCTCTGCTGGTTGTGTTTGCTTGTTTTCTGTTTGTTTTGCTTTTTAAATTTGTGTCTCTAATTTCTCAAGCTCCATTTTTTTCCCATCTCTGCTCTTTTTAAATCACGTGTGTTTTTGTTTAGCCCTTTTGTTAAGCACAGCCATGTGTACTTAGCATGACAATTACATGTGCAATAGACATTGGTCTCAGTTTCTCATCTTTTCCGCTTGCCTTGTGGCATTTTATTGTCTCTGGCTCTTTCCAGCCCGTCCATGCTTGGCCTCTCCTTCCCGTAATCTGCTTTCCAAACAAACAACTGCTTTCCTTTTATGATTCCAAGATGTGCGTTTGTGTCTCTCACAACTTTTAGGGTTGAACCTGTTCTTTCCTGTTAGTTTGCAATATGGCCAGACTGGTTCTTCTGTCGATATAATAATTAACACTTCAGTGATTGTCACTTTTCCCACGCATGAAAAGCTCGGCCGGTGTGGCTTTTAACCACGTAACCCCTTCCTCCAGCTGACAATGAAGCTCCTGATAGCCCCATCTTGCAGTCACCTGCGTTCAGGTCTTCCCGCCGGCTAAGGGTCCGGATTGTCCATCCTCACAGGAGCACCTTGCTTTCCATTTCTCCTACAAAGAGAGAATATTCAAATATTCAAATAGACACAGCTGGACATGCTTTTAAAGTTCAATTTCTTCCTCATGTATTAAAGCTATTTTACTTTAAAAAACATTAGAGAGGGATATGTATTTATTCAAGAATAAATAAATCTATTATACTATCTGTTAGTTCATTTTAGTGGTATCTTTGGAAAAGATAATTTGCTTGTTACTTTTAAAGTTATCTATCTGTAAATTGAATATGCTACAATAAATAATATTAAATTTTAATTTTACATAGCTACATAAATTGACTTGATGATGTTTAATGGTACCTCAGTTCAGGAACTTAATTCGATCCACGATTCTGGGGAAAAGGGCCGCATTCGGGTTCGTAGGGAGAAGACGGCGCCTTTGTGTTCCTCACACCGCGCACCATTCGTGAGGGGAAGCAAAACTTTGCCGAAAGCTTCGGTTCCCCGACTGAGTCGTCCATGAGCAGAAACTTTCCCGAACTGAGACATTGCCGTACTTTGATTTACATTGTTTTGACATTTTGTCATAAAACTTTAAAGTAATATGAACATAGGAACTTTTCCTAAGTACTTTGGAATAAAACCTGTGTTTTAAGTGGAAATTCAGCAAAATTAACAATATTCACAAAATGCGTTGACGTCAACATTTATGCTTAATTTCATAACAGTGCCTCTCATCATTGAAAAAATGGGGAGGACTCCATTATGAGAAAGAAAGTATTATTACTGGGTGAAGCATCTCCAGAGAATGACACAAAACAGCCCACTTCCTCATCCGTCAAATCCCTTGTCAGTTCACACAGGTCCGCCTGAAGGGTTCTTGCCGTTTCCCTTTCCCCAGGACCCTGGCTCGCAGACAAGGAACACGTGTGTGCTTGCAGGAGGACCCCAGGGCTTCCAGACCTCTTGACACAATCCAGATTCTAACAGATGCCAGGGGCAGGGTGGCTCACACAACAGACTTTTATGAACCCACAGTTCTGGAGGCCTGAGCTCAACAGCAGGGGCCGGCATGGCCGAGTCCTCCACGCAGTCAGGTCCTCACTACGTCATCACAGCGCAGAGAGAACGCTGGCGTCTCTTCCTCCTTTCATGAAGGCTCTGATCTCGTCCCGGATCTCCACCCCCAAGGCCTCCTCTCAACCTCCCAATGGCCCACCTCCAAATACCGTTCATTGCCTTGGATCCTGGGGTTTCAACATAACAGTTTGGGGGACACAAACATTCATTCCACGTCCCTCCTCAATCCCTCTGAAAATCTAGGAGCAATTTAGCTACAAAACTCAACTTTCTCTGACACTGACCCTGTCTTGAAGCTCTAGTGTGCTGTTATCCTGACTGTGCTGGGGATTCTCCAGCTGCTCTCCAAATATGCTTTGCTATCCCCCGGCTCTCTGCTCTGTGCTCCAGACAGCTGGCCTATGGACTGCTCTAGGACGCCCTTGCCCTTTCCCTGCTGGCTGGTTTGTCCAGTGGAGGAACCTGCAGATCATAGGATAGATGGTAAACGGACCTTAGCCTTGTTCTCTCAGAGGACAAGAGTAGCCATACATTTTCAAGTGGCTTCTGGGTTCTGGTCACAAAGCCTTAGCCTCTCCTTCAAGCCGATGGTTGGTAAGGGCCTCACTCTGCCAGCTGCTTCCCTGGACCCATCCACGCCCTAGAAAACAGTCCTTTACTACCCGTTCCTCAACACCATCACCTTCCAGGACCCTGTCTGCACACAGACTCCCGTCCATCAACTGAACGGATCGTGAGCCTACACCAGAGAAAAGCAGTCTGTCCCACAAACAACAAATCCAGGTCAAACCTGGTGTGATGAAGGGTGTGATCAAAACATACAGTGAGTGGTTAGATTTTTTAAAATTACTACAGTAAAAGATATCCCCATTAATCTCCCTCAGAATGCTCCCCCTCATTCTGAACACACTTCTCCCACTGTTCACGCCACTTTCTGCCGCAGTTCTGGAGCACCTTTTCTGTGAGTGCTTTGGTTGTGCTGTTGTGGATGATTTGATGTCCTGAGTCCTTGCAAAATGTTTACCTTTCGTGGTCATTTTGGCTTTGGGGAAGAATCAGAAGTTGCATGGTGCCAGCTCCCAGTGGATAAGGTGAGTGAGGTCACACTGTAATGTTTTCATTTGAAAACAGAAACTGCCACAAATATCATGAATCAGTTCAGAACATCAAGGAAGCCAGGAAAAGACAGTCAGGAGAGAGGACTCCCGGAACTGTCTCAGGATGTGGCAGGAACAAAATAAATGTGTTGAAAGCAAGGGGTTGTAATGTGAGGGGGCTTCATAACAATGTGTCTTTTACTGTAATATTTTTTTAATTTTTATTTAAATATTCACTACTTTCATCACATCTCATATAAACAGAAACCTATATATGGATGGATATTGTTGAGTTAAAATCTGACCATATTTGGCTGGAAAAGATGAAAATTCTACCCATAGTTAAGGTTTTGCTTCTCTGCTGCCAAAACAAACGTTGCAGAACGCTTGCCAGCGTGCAAGAAGCTCTAGATGTAGCCGCTGTCCTGAGCGCTGACCAGGCTTTTCTTTTCACGTGAAAACAGGTTTTTCTTTAAAGACAGCGACCAAAAACATTAAGAAATAATGAAAGTCACTCTGGGGAATCAAGAGCTCTCAAAAAAGGTCTTGAAAAGCAGGCTGGGTCCTCATGTCACCAAATCATCGAGAAGCATCTCGTGGGATGACTTCCAGAAGCACAGCGCTCTCAGAGCCTGGACAGCTGCAGGTTCTGCTTGCTCCCCAGTCCTCCCACAAGATCTCTGAGATAAAATCAGGAGCAGAAATAAATATCATGTGGCATAAGAGAGGACAGTAACTCAGAAAAGAGAAAACTGAGAGGTCTGTAGGTAATGTTCGTCTTCTTTTATTTTTTAATCTTAATTTCCCCAGAAAATATTTGGAAAAAAATACGTACCACTTTGTAAATTTCTAAATTGGCCTAAACAATGTCTTCTTCACTGTGATTTAAATAGCTGCACAAATGTAATTTCTAGAATATGATACGCACTAATATTGCTCTTTAAATGTAGCCCATGGAGTATAAATGTCACATCAATTTAATGCCACTATTATTATTTTATAAAAATATTAACAAATACATGACAAACCATTCTTCAGTTGTCGAAAATTTCATATGGGCTTAATTTTTCTCCTTGATACAAGTATTTCATGTGGCTTCCCCATATAGAATCCTCAGACTATGACTTTCAAGTGATATGTTTTTATGTCATAAATACTTTTAAGTACTTCAGCATACTTTTTTTTGCTACAGCTGGGTGGGGTGGCACACACCTGTAATCCCAGCACTCAGGAGGCTGAGGCAGGAGGATCACTGCCAGTAAGCACCAGCTGGGCAACAAAGTAGGTTCAAGGCCAGCCTGAAGTGCATAGTGAGATCCTGTCTCAAAAAGACTTCTTTGCTACAGAAGTGGGTCCATAAAATGAAATTAATTTTAATTGCCTGTGATCATAAACAATGAAAATTATGCTTCCTTCTTTTTTTAATTTTAATGATAAAAAAACTAACAAAACAATGAAGACAAAATCAAAACAACACAAAAACAACAAAAACAATACATGACCTCAAAACAAACTGACAGGAATTAACAATGGTTGCCACATTACATACTGTTAATTTCAACGAAGTTGCTCATTCCACCAGACTTAAGAATGTAAGATTGAGCAAACAGTCAAAGACAGTAACAAGTAATAAAAGAGAAAATTGGAAACGATGCAGAGCTTCACCATATGAGATGGAAGGAGTTCAACAGTGGTTCCTATACTGCATATTGTTGTCTTCAGATCAGTCATTCTGATTACCAGATTCAAGCGTGCAAATTTGGTTAAGAAAAAAGAAAATTTTAAGCACTGACTGTTCCTTTCAATAAACCACAGACATCAGCAATACATCCATCCCAGCTATCTTTGCATACGTATATAAATTTTGTTTTTCATTTTAAAGAGATAAAAAAAACCCAAATAACAAAAACAAATACATAAACAAAACAGCATAGAGAAAATAAGAACGAGACAGAATTTCAAAACAAGGTGATAGGATATTAAGAATGGTTGTTATATTACATAATGTTATCTTCAAAATGGTTGCACAGGTAACCAGATATAGGCACGTAAGGTTGATCAAATAATTACACACTAGCAGTTCCTTTCAATAAACCCACAGATAGTAATACAATTATCCTATCTATCCTGTGTGTTCATATACATTTTCTTCTCTTCTTTTTCCTCTCCCCTCTTTCATCACAATTGCTCCTTCCTATTTGAGCAATTTCTGTCCCTTTCACAATATCTATTGTACCTTTCATATTTTATTTACTGTTTCAGGTTCACATACTAGGGAGACAATACCATGTTAACACATGTGAATCGGATTTATTTTGCTAATGAGTATGGTCTTTAGTTGCATCTATTTATGTATAAAAGCCTCTAGTTATCTTTCTTTATAGCTGAGTAATACTCAATTGTGTAAAAATACCACATCTTTTTTATCCATTCCCCAGTGGATGGGCATTTGGGTTGTTTCCAAGATTTAGCTATGACAAATTTTGCTGCTATAAACATGGGTGCACATAAATCACTGTGGTACGATTTCAGTTCTTCTGGAAAAATACCCAGAAGGGGAATAGCTGGTTTGAATGGAACCTCTAATCCTAGTTTACTGAGGAATCTCCAGACTGATTTCCACAGTGGTTGCACTAGTCTGCACTGCCACAAAGCGTGAAGAAGAGTTCCTTTTTCCCCTCCAGTATTTGTTATGGGTTGCTTTCTTGATGACAGTCATTCTTTCTGGGGTGAGACGGAATCTCAGTGTTGTTTTAATTTGCATTTCTCAAATGACTAATGATATTGAACATTTTTTCATGTATTTATTTGCCATTTGAATTTCTTCATGTGAGAAGTGTGCACTCATCTCAGATGTCCATTTTTATATTGGGTCTTTGAATTTTGGAGGCCTGATTTTTTTTAATTCTTTATATGTTCTAGACAGGAGTCTTTTGTATGAGGGACAGTTGGCCATAATTTTTTCCCAATTCATGGGTTTTCATTTCACCCTGTTGGTGATTTCTTTTGATGTGCAAAAACTTTTCAATAAGATGAGATCCCAGTTGTTGATATTTTGGAGTATTTCCCGTGCAGTCTGGTTTTTGTTCATGAACTCTCTGCCTACCCCTATGTCTTCAAGACTTCCATCTACTTTCTCTTCCAGTAGATCTAGTGTTTCTGTTTTAATATTTAGATCTTTAAGCCATTTTTACTTTATTTTTGCATGGTGAAAGACATGGGTCTAGTTTTAGTCTTCAGCATGTGGAAAGCCAGTTTTCCAGCACCATTTATTAAAGAAGCTGTCTTCCTTCTAGTGAACAGATTTGGCTCCTTTGTCAAAGATAAGGTGGCTGAGTGTCTTTGTGGTTGTGTCTGCATCTTCTAGTCTGTTGCATTGATCGTCAGGTCTGTTGTTTTGTTTTGTTTTGTTTTGTCAATACCATGCTGATTTTATCACAGTAGCTTTGTAGTATAATTTCAGATTGGGGATTGTGATACCTCCTTCCTTGCCTTTGTTGCCCTGGATTGCTTTTGCTATTCTGGGTCTCTTCTGGTTCCAAATGAATTTTAGGAATATTTTCTCTAGGTCTGCGAGGGATACCAATGGTATTTTCATCAGAATTGCATTGAATCTGTATAACAGTTTTGAGAGTATGGCCATTTTCATGATGTTGGTTCTTCTTATCCATGAGCAAGGAATATCTTTCCATATTTTGAAATCCACTTCAATCTCTTTTTCAGAGTACTGCAGTTTTCACTGTATAGATGTTTTACTTCTTTTTCTAGATTGATTGGTATTTTAATTTTTTGGATGCTATTGTGAAAAATATGATTTCCCTTATTCTCTCTCAGTATGTTTATTGTTTGTGTATAGGAATGATATCAATTTTTGAGTGTTGACTTTGTGTCCAGCTATGCTACTGAATTTGTTGATTAATTCTAGGAATCTTTTGGAGGTGTTTTTGTGGTCTTCTATGTAAAGTATTGTGTCATCTGTAAATAAAGATAATTTCACTTTTTCCTTTCCTATCTTTATCCCTTTTATTTCTCTCTCTTGTCTAATTGCTCTGACTAGTGTTTCCAGAACTATGTTGAATAGGAGTGGTGACCTTGGACATCCTTGTCTTGTTCCCAATTTTAAAGTGAAAGTTTTCAGTTTTTGTCCATTTAGTATGATGTTGGTTGTTGGTTTATCATAGATGGCTTTTATCAGGTTGAGGTAAAGTCCATCTATGCCAATTTTCAAATGTAGGATTTTATCAAAAGCTTTTCTGCGTCTATTGAGATGATCATGAGATTCTTGTCTTTAGCTCTGTTGATATGGTGTATTACATTGATTGATTTGCATATATTGAACCATCCCTGTATTCCTGGGATGAATCTCACTCGGTCATGCTGCATTCTATTAGCTAGCATTTTATTGAGAATTTTTCCATCTACATTAATTAGGGAGATTGGCCTATAGTTCTTTTTTTGGTTAGTTCTTTTTCTGGTTTTAGTATCAGGGTAACACCTGCCTCCAGGAATTAGTATGAGAGAATTACTTCCCTTCCTATTTCTTTAAAGAGTTTGAGAAGAATTGGTATTAAATCTTCTCTAAATTTCTTGTAGAATTCATCTGTGAATCCATCAGGACCTGGACTTTTTTGTGGTAAGTTTTTTATTACATTTTGAATTTCTTTGGCTGATATTGGGTTATTCAAGATTTTTATATCTTCTTCTTTCAGCTTTGGTAATTCATATATATCTAGGAATCTGTCCATTTTTTCTGTGTTTTTCATCCATTGACAGTAAAGATTTTTGAAGTAGGTACGATGATCTTCTGAATTTCTATAGAATCTATAGTGATATCACCCCTTTCATTCCTTATTGCATGGATTTGAGTTTTTGCTTTCCTTTTTTTGATAAAGTTAGCTAGGGGGTTATCAATTTTATTTATTTTTCAATGAACCAACTCTTTAATTCATTAATTCTTTGTTTCAATTGCATTTATTTCTGCTCTGATCTTTATCATTTCCTCCCTTCCTCTGGCTTTGGAATTAACTTACTCTTCTTTTTCTAAGAGTTGGAGGTGTAGCATAAGGTTGTTCATTTTTGTTCATTCTATTGGCCTGATATGGGTATTCACTGCTATAAGTTTCCTTCTGAGGACTGCTTTCATTGCCTCCCACAGGTTCTGGTAATTTATATCTGCATTTTTGTTTGATTGTAAATACTGTTGAATATTACTTGCATATCTTCTGTGACCTATTAGTTGTTCAGTAGTGTGTTATTTAATTTCCATGGTTTTATGGAGTTTTTGTGATTTCTTTTATCGTTTATTTCCAGTTTCATTGTACTATGGTCCAATAATATGCATGGCATAATTTCAATTCATTTGCATTTACTTAAGCATGTTTGATGTGCTAGAATGTGGTCTATTTTAAAGAATGTCCCATGCACAGCTAAGAATAATGTGTATTCTAATGTTGATGCATGGAATACTCTGTAAAGGTCCACTAAGTCCATTTGTTCACACATTTGGTTTAGTTCTGTTATTTCTTTGCTGATTTTTGTCTAGTTCATATATCTCTTTGTGACAATTAGGTTAAAAGCCCCTGTTACAATTGTGTTTTTACTTATTTGATTTTTCATGTCTGTCAAAATTTGCCTTATGTATGTAATTGGGTACTCCTACATTTGGTGCATATATATTTATGGTTGTTATCTCTTCCTCTAGTACTTTTCCTTAACAAGAATACAGTGGCCTTCTTTATGTCTTTTGATCATTGTTGGTTTGAAGTTCACCTTGTCTGCAAACAGAATAGCTACTCCTGCTTTTTCCTGGGTTGCTATCACATGGAGTATTGTTTTCTATCCTTTGACTTACAGTCTATGAATTTCCTTTTGAGTTAAATATGTTTCTTGTATACTGCATATTGTTGGATTTTTTTCTTGATCCACTCTGCCAGTCTATTTCTTTTGATTGGTGAATTGAGGCCATTTTCATTAATGGTTATTGCCAATATATATTGACTTATCCTTGTCATGTTATTTTCCCACTGTTGGTTTCGTAATTTCCCCCTCTGTTAAATTGCTTACCTTGCTTGGTAGTTTTTTTCTATTGTTGGTCTTGAGATTGTGGTCATTTTTATCTCTTTGTAGAATATCTTTCAGTACCCTTTGTAGGACTGGTTTGGTGATCATAAATTTCTTCAGTTGGTCTTTGTCATGGAAGTATCTTATTTCTGTATCAATTTTGAAAGATAGCCTTGCAGGGTACAGCAATCTGAGTTGGAAGTTGTTTTTTTTTCAGGACCTGAAATACTTCACTCCGAGCTCTTCTTGAGTTGATGGTTTGGGTTGAGAAGTCTGACCTGATTCTGATGGGCTTTCCTTCATCAGTGACCTGTTCCTTTTCTCTAACAACTTTTAATATTCTGTTCTTTTGCTGAATTTCTAAGATCTTAATTATTATGTGTCTGGGTGTAGATTTACTTCTTTTTTGTTTTGCTTTTTTGTTTTTTGGTTCCAGGAATCAAACTCAGGACCTTCTACTTGCAAGGCAGGCACTTGTACCACTGAGCTATAACCCCGGACCCTGTAAATTTATTTTGGTTATGGTTAATTGGGGTTCCATATGCCTCACTTATAATATAAGGTTCTTGTCCTTGGGAATTTTCTGCTATAACTTCTGCAAGTAGTCTTTTTATGTCATTCATGTTGTCTCTTGCTCTTTCGTTGACTCCTATCAGCCTTATGTTGCTTTTCTTTGCCTCATCTTGTAGCTATTGAATTGTTATTTGATGTTCCTTTGTTATTTTCAAGAGATCTTTTCTTTCACAATCACTAGCTGCAGTGCTGTCTTCAAGGTCTGAAAGTCTATCTTCCATTTCACTCAAGCAGTTCTTCCAGCTTTCAATGGAATTTTTAATTTCCTGAATGTCTCTTTGAATCTGTTTCATGCATTCTAATTCTTTCCTATACTCTTCATTCAAGGTTTCCATCATTTTTCTGTGCCTTATTTTTTTTTATCTATGTCTTCTTTTGATATGTTGAGCAATTATTCATTATGCTTGTCATTTCTTTTTTTACCTGAGTAATTATTTCTGATCTGATTTCCCCTATAGCTTAATATAGTTGGTTCTTTACTTCAGTTGCTATCATTTTAGAAATTTCATGGTGTGTGATTTCCATGTTCTTCCATGTTGATATCTCCTGGACTTGTTCTGGGTGGGGTGTTTGGCTGAGATTGCATTTTGCTTCTTCTTTTTGTCATTTTCAAATCTACCTAGGTTTCAGGGGACTCAGGTTCATTCCTAAGATGGTGGATGGTGGTGGGTGGTGGAGACAGGGGTCCTGGGCTCCCACACAGCTCGCTGAGGCTTCCCAAGTACAAGGCCCCTTCCCACAGTAGTGGTGGGACAGGGGCCTACGTTTCCTTCTGGAGTGAGGTATTATTACAATTATTACTAGGAATTAAATTACTAGGAATGTAAAATCATAAATAATAGTAATACTATTAAAAGTATAATTAGTGTATTCTGTCAATTTAAAAATAAATCTAAAATGAATAGCACAGAACTGACTAGGAAGATATGAATACTTCACAAATTTTGGTGAATAATTGCTAAACATGAAAAGAAAATGTTTTGGAAATGTTCATCTTAGGAGGATGGGTAAAATGCAGTGCTCACTGTGTCTTGACTGAAAGAGACTTTGCTTCCCCCTTTTGTTGTAGACCCTGCTGTGGAGGTTTTTACAGTAAGACATGAGTGCAGGAGAGACCTGATGTGGAATGGGAAGGAGCATCTCTCAAAGGAGAGATGAGAGAGGAAGGCCACAGACCAGCTCTCAGGCAAGTTAATCTGGCCAGAGAACAACTATGGAAGTTCAGTGAAAACCAACTTCCTTCAAACTACATTCATTCACACGCTCCCTGGTAAACCTCCAAATATCCCCCCACAGAGTCTACAGTTTTACTGCCTTTGTCCTGTTGAGAGAGATGAGACAAACTCCCTAAACAACTGCCTAACAGCAGCCTGGGGCCTCTGAGCAGCACAACCACCACCACAAGGAATTTCCCCATGCTCTTCACTTAGGAATGCTATTTTACTTAATCACCAAACTCTGTTAATAGGGAGATTAAAAGTTAATTTGGTAAATTCCAGTTACCCAAGTATTGGATATAAGTTTTTTCCTTATAGATATTCATTCAGTTATTTTCTTTTAACTTTGTCTTACATTAAAGCAGCCCATCAAACATGAGCAATTAACTGAGCCACTCAGAACAATTCCTTAGTGAGCTCAATGCTACTAAGTCCTGATAGGATCTCAAAATAAGTAAGAGGCGTAGACTTCAGCCTGTATGAGTTATGCTCCTTGGGGCACCAATGATACATGGCCCATAGAAAAGACATGACCAATATGGCACCATATAACTTAATTGCAACATAAAAATCCAGGGCAAAGACACACTATGGAATATTAGTTATAAAATGAACTAAGAATTTTTACAACAGGGAAAATATTTTGGAAAAAAATAATTTAACTTTGACTTTAGAAGTTTAAAAAGCCTTTATACTGGCTAACATTGTACAAAAAAAATAGAATCTATAATTAGCCAATTAGGAAAATGTAATCAAGGAAATAGCATTTCACATGCACTAGAATGAATATAATCAAAAAGATAGATAATAATAAATGTTAATGAGGATGTAGAGAAACTGAACTCCTCATATACAGGTGGAGTGAGTGTAAAATGGTGCAGCCACTTTACAAAACTGTCCAACAACTCCTAAAATATAAAAACAGACTGAGTACATGACCCAGCAATTCCACTCTCAGGTAAATGTATAAGAGAAACAAACAGAAATGTGTGCACAAAACTTGTATACAAATGTTCATAGCAGTAATATTCTTTGCACCAAAAAGTATAAGCAACCCAAATCACCACTAGTGAATGGATAACATTGTTTAGAGGGAATCTTATTCAGCAATAAAAAGTAATATATTACTGATATATGAAGCAGCATGGATAAACCTTGGAAACATTAAGTGAAAGATGTCAGACACAATTGATCACACGTTTTATGGATGAGTTTACATTAAATTCCTAGAATAGAAAGATCAGTGAAGACACAGAGTAGCTCAGTGTTTGCCTAGATTCAGTGAAGAGGAATTGGAACAGCCTAGCTAGTGGGTAGAGTGTTTCATTTTGGAATAAAAAATAAATAAAATTTGATTAGGGTGATGGTTGCACAACTCTCTAATTTTCATTTAGGTCATTCTTCTAAACCCTACAAATTATACACACTTCTGTTTACTCTTGTAGTTTGATGTTCTCAGAGGTATTTCCAAGCTATTCAGGCAGAAACTACAGCCCTGTGGGTGGTTGTGACTCCGGGTCAGTCCACTCCCCTTGGAGAGGCTTGTGCCACTCCCATCCACTTGGAATGCTTGCCACCCGGGTCCCTCATTTTCCTTTGTTGTGGAAGAAGTAGCAGTGACCTGACTATTAAACTCCAAAGGTTTTTATAAGTAATTCTAGCTTTCTCATACTCTCAATCAAAAGAGTCAGTAGGGAATATTCCAAACAGGAATTGGCCTACAATTCACTTTTTTGTCTATTTTTTTAATCATGTATGTCTTTTTAACACATAAATAAAATGAAATCTGTTTCCGATAGAATATCAGCACCCCCATAACACAATGTTCTTAGGGATGAACAAGAACTATCTCACGCATCCCTTGTAGTCAGGGGAAAGGGACTACATAATTTGTTTGAGAATTACCATAAAATGTGTAATTCACATGCAGATAAAGAAGCGGTACTGATTTTGTTCCTGAGCTGTTGTGACAACTATAACTGACAGCTCACTTTTGTCAAAAATAGAGGAGAGCATATCATACAAGAAAACACACCATAAATATTTTATTAAAATGTTCCTTTCAGATGCTCTGGATCTCTCACTGGCTCAGTACTGGACCACTCCTTAAGAGATTTGGGTTTATATTCTGGAGTTAATATTTACTAACCATAAAAATCCTTTCAAACCTATAAACTCTGAGCCTCAGTTTCTTTGTCTTTGATAGCAGTATAAGAGAAATTGCCTGTCTCACAAGGTAGTTTTAAGAGCAATATAAAAGTAGTCGGAGAAAAATATAAGCAGTGTATGTAACATTCAGAATAGTAAGCTAGATGACAAAACTGTACCTTACTAATTAGGATACCATCTCTTCCCTTTGGTTGTCTTATTTACTATGTGCGAGAAGTGACCCTCTAAGAACAGTAAATATCATTGTATACTTTTTCTAGAATCAGAGTTAAGCACATCCTTGGGCATTTTGTTTCATTCTTATGTCACTGCTATTTTATAATGAAAAATCCCAGGATGAGAAATGTTGGCTGAAAATCAAAATTACACAACAAGAAAGTTCTAGAACAGAAATTAAAACCCAAATTTAAACTCTTTTTTTTCAACTGTACCATAATCTGGGGGCTCCTTCTTCTTTTCTTGATCTCCTGCATAACTACCATCCCTTTAAGACAAGCAGGCCCATCATCCCTAGACCGTGGAAGTGAACAGAATGATTTGTATTCTGCTGTCAAGCAAAGATGGCAATAAGCCCCACTTTGTCCAGGGCAGTCCCTGTGTCGGCTGGTTGTCCTGGTGTAACTGTCAACAGCATCCCCTCTTTCACTTTCAAAATGTTTTAGGTGGGACCTACAGTGCTTACACTAGAGTAACACCATGAAAGTTGACCAGAGTCATCAAGGAACCAGCTATATACACCACGGCTCTCACCACAACATGTCAAAACTGTAGATTTGTGAATGTGCTGCAGATTTTTATTCAGAAAAATATTACATGTAGTTAAGCTAAAAGGGAATATACATGTCTGGGGATGACAAAAGTCAGACAAGTAATTGCACTGAAGAGACAGGAAAGACAAGAGAAATAAAACCGTAAATGAAGAACTGAGAGACAGGATGTGTTAACACACTCAAAGAAAATATCCTGGCTCACACTAAGATATGTTACTGGACATTTTACGTGTCCAGTATGCAAAATGTCTCCGCTATCATTTAATGTTGTCTCCTCCAAGAGGCAAGCAGAGTGAATAAGAATGCTTTTTCCACTCCCCAAAAGGACATTTCAGGAAGGCTGACTATTTTGGCCTTTGTGTTTTCCTACATGTTGGCCAGCAGCAACCTGCCCCTTAGGATGAGCACGTGCCTCACACAGGGAAAAACTGCTTTTTATCTCCTTTATGATTCCAAAATGAGAGTAAAAATCTGTTACCGTTTATGCTTGACATTGTCAACTTTAATATTTTATTTTTTCTGATTAGCTTATCTGGCTGGGGAGCTACCTCAGTGGCACAAGAGCTGACCTGGCAAGTGCAAGTCCTGAGTTCAATTCCTGGTACTGAAAAAAAAAACACCTTTTTGGATTATCTGATTGGAAATTTGTTTTTGCTATTTAAAATCAAAGTTCTCTGCATACCTCATGAAAGCCTGGGGCAACTGTAATTCTCATTCACTGCTGATGAGAGTGTAAACTGGCATAATTACTTTATAAAATTAGAAATATTTGCTATAATTAAATGCATACTTACCATTTAACTCAGCAACTCTTCTCTTGTATATAAACCCTAAACAAATTCTGTACATCTGTAGCAAAGGACAGATTCAGAAATGCTCAGAGTTATATCCATAGTAGCCCCTAAGAGGAAAAATGGATAAATTGTAATTTGCTCCTGCAGTGCAACACCATATAGAATAAAATAAGATGAAATGAAAGAACTACTCCTATAGTTCATCATGAGTGAATATACAGTTGCATTTAATGAAATGTACTAGACAGAGAGTAGTGTGATTCCCTTTACATAAAATTTATAACAGGCACATCTAACGTATTGTTAGGAAAGTTCAGGATCAGAAGAGGAGCTGCTTTTGGGAAGGAAGATGTAGGTGGTGACAAAGAATGGGTATGAGAGAGCCTCGTTGGGCCTGGTAATGTTCTATTTCTTATCTGGAGATGTGCCTTCCTTGCAATAACTCACCTGTTATTTTTCTTAGTGTAGTGTATATGCAGTTCATGCATATACACTGCATCTGTCTTGTCATTATCTATGTGTATATACCGCACCTTAACAAGAACATGCGCTGAACTGTGCATTCTTAAAACATCCTTGGGTTATTGGTGGAGAAAAAAATGTGTGGGAAGAGAGTGGAAGCAGAGTCAAACATGCAGCCCATGGGGGTTATTCCAGGGAGGTCTAAACTTAGACCAGCGAGAGGAAATAAAAATGGAAAAATAAAAATGACTTCTGAGTTTTGAATTCAACAACCGTGTGATGAGAATGACCAGAAAGTTTGATTTTGGAATAGAAGTCTAGGGTTTGGGGCACATGGAAATCAATACATCAAAAATGTCAGCAGGATACATTTATTCGAAGTTTGGAAACAGATGCTGCATGCAGCTATAAATGTCAACCATCAACATATAGAAGTATTTATGGTCATTAAATTGGGGTGATTCATAGCTCTGATCCCAATTCTGCCATACTAAAGCTTCATCAGTTAGTAGGGGGACAAAGGTATAAACAAACTGAAAGACTAACAGTAAAGTAATGTACTGAAAATAGTGTCAAAAATAAGAGCAACTCAAAGGTTGATGAATTTAATACGAATAATGTAGTCATCATCCTCCTAAGTTCAAATCATCAGTTACATCATACTAGCGCTGTGACCTAACCAAAACAGACAAGACTTACAGATTTTTACTTCTCGTGGGATTAATTTGAATGAGAACTAAGGCTAGCCAAGAGGTGATTCTAGAGAGCAGTATAAGTAAGTTAATGTGGCATCATTATTTTACCTTGTTCGGCTCAGACCCCATCCCAAGTGTCTTGCTTCTGAGTGTGACTTTTGAGGTACTGGAATATGCTCAAAGAAAAAGAAAATTATAAAACTGGGAACAGCGATACATGAAGACTAACAGAAAAAAATGGAGTTGTTTAGCAAGAAAAAAGGGTTTGGTGAGGAGAAGCCCTGCTGTTAAAAACTGCATTTGAACAATTCAAGGGGTGGTCTTCAGTATTTTTTTCTTAAAAAGTAAAGAAGGCAGAATTCAGATAGATGATAGATAGATGATAGGTAGGTAGGTGAGTAGATAGATAGATAGATAGATAGACAGATAGATAGACTTTCAGATACATAGGCAGAATTTCAAATACATAGACAGAACCTGGCACAAAGCAATGAAGAATTTGCTCAAAGCGACAACATGGGTTGCTTGATAAAGTCATTTTTTCTTGCTAAAATACCCTAGCAGAGCCTGTGTGGCTGTTTTTGGAGATTTCTGGAGGGGCGAGTGATTGGTCTAGAACCTCCAAGTTCTCCCCAGCTGTGAGATCTCATGAATGGGAAAGACTATAATTGGGAAAATAACATTTTGGAAAGAAACAAGAAAGCAAGAAAGTGGTGGCGCGGGGAGGATAGAAGGGGAAAATGGAAATACTCCTGTCATGAGGGTAGATGTCAGGAAGTAGGAAGGAAGACTTTTTCAAATGGGAATGAGAACAAGAGACTAGAACGGGGGGTGGGGGTGGG
>NW_004955432.1:22227063-22235300 GCF_000276665.1 Chinchilla lanigera
AAAAAAAAAAAAGAAAAAAGAAAAAAAGAAAGAAAAGAAAAGAAAAGAAAAGGGATTTAAAGAAAAAGATGAATTAAAAGAAAAAGCAGAAATACAGCTTTTCCAAATAGGGAGGTGAAGAAGGGTAGGAGGGAGGGACAAAACAGAATTACACCGTTATGTATATGTACAGATTCCCCGTGATAAATGTAAGCATGATGTACTACAAACATGCACTAATACAGAAATTATTTTTGTTTAAAAAAAAGCACTTTTCCTTGCATGGAAAAAACAAGTAAGAAAACAATTTTTAAAAATTAGACAATGGCAGAAATGTGGACTTCTTACATGGGTTTGAATAACCTAAAAACATCCTCCTATGCCTAAAAGGAATTTACTGAATTTTATTATTTTCCTAAAAAATAGCCCAACTGTAATGGATAATCAGCATCACGCAGTTAAACAGAATTCTAACCAGTCATTCACGTACTGTCCCCCATTTCTTCTGTTATGCTGTTTTAGATGCAGAAGACTTGCAATACAAACGTGGTGAAACTGGAAAGGTTTTCTCAAACTGATAAAATAATAACTCTATTTTCCGCCCCAAACATTTAGCTATTTGTGCTCCACTCCTTCAGAAAATATTTTGCTTTCATAGTAAAAGTCTTCAGAAGCAAGTAATTTGAGTAGCATGCCCTTTACAGTGACATTCTGGGAATTCTACAATTTCCAAATAAAGCAGTATGCAGTTTTCCAGTACCGCAGTATTTTACTATCTAAGTTTATTTTGAGTGACGTGTTTAACCAAGAGTTTCCATGGGCCACAATAATGTTAAAAAGGGAAAAAGCATTTTTTACGTGCAGTTATATGAATGAACATAGACTGACAATAAGTGGCAATCCAAATTTTACATTCATTCACTGTTATTCAGGGGGAGTCACTCTATTTGAAAAATAATTGTTATTATTTTCCAGAAGTGAGATGGTAGCATAAGTACAACTACTATAGAAGCACTGCGTGTGTCCATGAAAAAATGATTTATTTTGAGGTGAGCATGATGAACATGTTCTAAAGGTTTCAAATCTCTTCCATTTTTTCTTAAGAAAATACAAACATCTACTAAAAATACTTGTGAAATAAGATGCTCACCTATTTACTATTTAACAAAAGAAGCATTTCCTCATTTAGATGCTGAAGGATGGCAATAGTCCTAGTTACACTATTTTAAACAGAATAACTTCTCTGTCATCCACCTCTAGATCAAGGCCTTAGGCTATTCCAAAAAGAAATTAAGAACTTAACATGCACTTGGCCGACCGTGAGGGCTTCCGTGGCCCAGAAAGAGTGGACAGGGACATGGAGACTTCCTGGGTTATCTTACACCTCTATGTGCTGTAGAAACCTATCGTACAGTTTTGTGTCACCATGGAACTGAAACAAATTTTTGTGCTAAATTATCTGGAAACAAATTTCTTCCCAGATATTTATTGACAGGAAAATACAACCCAAAAATTCTCTTTCCCAGCCCCTCGGCAGCACCCCAGGGTTCCATTTGCCCTGTGCATTGCGTTTCCTTTGCTCTTCACCCGCAGAGGGTTTTCTCAAGCACTGAAGCTTGCCTGATAGATTCAAGGCAGTAATTCACAAGAGCCAGGTGGACGCATTCTGTACTTTTGTCCTTATTTTTCTACTGGAAATATGCAGCGAGGCTAAGCCTTGTTTTTTAAAATCTTCCCATCCCTGTTTTTCTCTTGGCTAATGTGGATTAGCTATGTTATTTTTAAAAATTGGCACTAACTCCAAATGAAAGTAGAATAATAACATTTGCAAAAATAAAAATTACTGCAGTACACAAAGACTTCAAACTGAGCTATCACAATTTTTGTCCAAAACCAAATCCCAGATTAAGAAAACAACCTCTAGATATGTTGTTTGAGCAAATAGTGATCTTGTTATACACATTTCACTGGGTATTTAGAAAACATTTAACACTGCAGCTGTGCAGAAATTATGCTCCCAGTTGAAAATAGGGCAAGTTTTATTTATTATGGAAATTCCTCCAAAAACTAAAACTAGAAATTCCATTTGGTAAAACTATTCTACTTCTAGGTATCTTCCTGAAAGAGTTAAAGCCATCATATTATAGTTATATATGCATATTTATAGCAGCATAACATAATAGTAGCCGCCTGGGCATGGTGGCGCACACCTGTAATCCCAGCACTTGGGAGGCTGAGGCAGCAGGATCACTACGAGTTCGAGGCCAGCCTGGGCCAGTGAATTTGAGGCCAGCATGAACTGCATAGTGAGTTCATACCCAAAAAGACAAAAAAAAAGAGTAGCTAAATCTTGGAAGCTGCCTATATGTCCATCAACAGATGAATGGATAATGAAAATGTGGTGTTCACACACAATGAAGATAAACTTGGGTTGAAAGAAAGATAAAGAAAGATAAACTTGTGTCACTTGTAGGAAAATGAATTAAAAAAAAAAAAAAAGACATCATCTCTCCAAGGAAAGACACTACTCAAAGAGGAAAGAATAACTGGGATGGGAGAAAGGAGAAAAGAAGGAAGGAATGTATATATATTAGCCAAGATACTTGTACTAGTTCATTGAAAGGGACAGTTAGTGTTTATATTGTTTAATTAATCTTACATGCTCATATCTGGTCATCTGAGCAACTACTTTAAAGATAACAATATGCAATATAATAACCATTATTAATTTCCTATCACCCTCTTTTGAAATTCTGTATTGATTTTATTTTTTTATTATAGTCTTTTGGAGACAGGGTCTTGCTATGCAGTTCAAGCTGGACTTGAGCTCACTTTGTAGCCCAGGCTGATCTCAAACTCACAACAATCCTCCTGCCTCAGCCTTCTGAGTGCTGGGATTATAGGCATGTGCCACCACGCCCAGCTATTATTGTCTTTAAAATTTAAAACAAAAAGATAAATCAAGATACATCATGTACAGGTACAAATTCCCTATGATGAATGTAATCATTGTACATACCTAAATTGTACCAATAAACTTAATTAAATAAAAAAATAGCTGCACCTTGAGACCATCATGTTAAGTGAAATAAAAGAGACACACAGGGGCTGGGGATTTAGCTCAGCGGCAAAGCGCCTGCCTGGTAAGTGCAAGGTCGTGAGTTCGGTTCCCGGTACCGGAGGAAAAAAAAAAAAAGAGACACACAGATTAAAAATCTCATGGTCTCTCCTATGAGAAACTCAAAATATAAATAAAGAGCAAAATAAAAGTGAGGAAGTAGGAAGTGGAGAGGTCTTTCTCAAGTGGTCAGGACAGCAAGAGACAGAAGGAAGGATGAGGGAAAGAAAGGAACAGAATGAAACAAGGAATTGAGACGTGTTATGTGCACGCACCAAGTCCCCACAAGGAATGTGAACATTACGCCCTGCAAACTAATAGAAATTAAATAGATAAAACAAAGGGTTTAACTTGAAAATTCGTGCTCATCAAAAGCTAATGGTTGCCTACATCATATTCTGGAAAGGCAAAATGTCTATAGAGCTGTCTTATTTATATACAGTATCCCTAAATCAATGGGATATTCAAAAGATTAAACATAATCTTTTCTTTATGGGAAACAGGACAAAATGAATCTAAAATTAATTGTCATGTTATTTGGAATGAGAATGGAATGATTTACTCTATCAGCGCTAATCATGAACCCTAATTTTCAGGAATGAACTTTCTCCCCTTTTATTTCTCATAGGCAACCACTTCAAACCCAAAGTGATTCTGGAAACTCTTGTATATGAAGAGAGATTTTTGGCCAGAGGAGGTGCTATCTGAAGCAGCCAGATTAGCTGGCACCGATTACAAACAAACTACTGTGCTTTAATATTAAACTAGAAATTCCTGGCTCACTGGTGCAAGGCTTAGTTTCCACAGAATGGGGATAAAAAGAGAAGGCATGTAAAAAAATGAAGAAACTTTTATTAAATACTATACAACTGTCTGGCATCATTTCACAAACTTGATTATTGAGTAACTTAATATCACACTACTTTTCTACCTGTGTCTTTAAGCTTTAGAGGACAGGGAGTTACCTGCATGATCAGGAGGAGCGGAGGACTGCAGTTGGATGGTGGACGTTCAGAGAGGAGGGATGCTTTGGAGGAGATGCAGTGGTAAAGGAGTGGGAGCGGGGGTTATGAAAGGAATCGTTTCTGCAAAGCCCACTGAGCTGTAGGTAGAACGGCTCATAGGGGAACAGCAGGTGTCTCCAAATTTCTAAAGCATTGTCCTTGCTGACTGCAAGTCTAGAAAGGTCCTAGATTTAAAGGACTTAGCAAGCAGCTGCCTGGCTCTGCCTCAATACTGATTTCTTAATAGATTTCTCAATTAAGGTCACCTGAAACTTGGAGCGCTGTTCAGTTGCCAACGTCTGAAAAAACAAAAGAAAAACAAAAAAATTTTACACAGCCCTAAGAGCGAATCTTATGAATCAAGAAGTCCCAAATCCATGGTTTTCCATTGTAGATTTTTTAGACGATACAACCATCTAAACAGCCCCAGGCTTTGTTAGGGAGATGCAGGAGGCCTGATAAAGTAGACAAGCTTGCCAGTTGCTTCTTTTCGATCTCCCGATGGAGTACACAGACCCTCAGCTAATACCAGCACTATTTTGCAATTTCAAAATTAGCTGATAATTAGTTACTCTGAAAATTTTATGAGGCAGACAAACATCCTTACACTTAGCTTCAAAAAGTCCTGGAGTTTCTGACTGATTGGTGTTCTAATCTCGAGCTTTATCTTAAGATGAATTTGTAAATACGCAGACAGAAAATAATTTTTCCCATTTTCAGTAGTGTCCTCAGCGGTTCTCAGCCCCAGGGAAGGAGGTGAAGGGTGATCCGGGACCCAAGAGAAATGTGGCAATGTCTGGAAACAGTTTTGGTTGTCACAACTAAAGAGCACGTTAGTGGGTGAAGCCAGGGACGTTGCTAAACACCCTGCCGTGCTCGGGACAGCTCCTCCCAACAGAAACTCATCGAAAGTGGTCCAAAATGTCAATATCATCGAGGTTGAGAAACCCTGCTCTAACCCAAATACTTTAAGTATTATTAAAGCAAGGGGAAAGATGATGAAGCTGTCATTTCCATTAAGAACCAATTTGCACAAACAGGATTTGAAACACAATCCTAACGGAAACTGAATGTAAGGTACACAGGGAAAAAAATGATCCATTTGTTCTTTGAGAAAAACCTGAATCGAAAAAGTAGATATTTTTATTCATAAGAGCATTCATAGACAATCTTGGATAAACCAGAAAAGTCACCTTTCTTAGACACTGTGATGGGAAATCAACGGACAGAATGGTTATAAACTGTCTTATGCATAAATTCTAATATATTACTAAGTTGCTTTTCAGCAAACATATTAATAGCCCATCTAAAACTCAGTCCTGTCTGAAGTTATGGCATATAACAGCCGTAAGATGAATGCACAAGCTTGTATTTATTATGAGATTTTTGAATTTCCTCAGTTATACGTTTTTATGAAGCCACCCTCTGAACTGGGAGATATCATGGTGTGTTCAGATGTTTCTTCCAGCCCGCTTTCATTTTTCCTTTCCTGAAAAATCTCCCATCAAGTTAGTAAGAACAACATACCATTTGCTGTGGGAATCATTCTGGGGAGAACACTGGCAGAACAGCGGCCGCCATTGTCTAAACATTTACCAAGAGGATAAGCAAAATCATTCTTGTAGCTCCACTAAAAAAACCTGCATTATAATGGTGAAAGGGGAAAGAGTTTAATCAAAGTAAGAGCTTGCTACAGGCCCACCTTATGGGGAAGGGAATGAGAACTTGTGAATGAATGAAGTGAATCTTTAAGTTATAGGCCACATAGATCAAGTCTAGAAGGGTTGCATTTGCTTAGGTTTTAGAAATATCATCTTCATAAATGAATCTATAATTGTAACTGTCCTATAAGCACCATATTAATTTCACCTTCTTGTTGGCCAGAAAAAAATGAGTCAATTACCTTGGAAAATGGCAGTACTACTTGAGATAACTCTTGCAAATGTCCTAATAACCCCACAAGAAATATAAATGTGAATAAAGGAGGAAAGAAGCCTTAAGGCCAGATTTTCAGACAGTTTGGGCCTACTCTTGAACTACGGAAATGACTTTCTGCTTTGGATAAAACCTCTTAAAATCTGGAATTACCGTTCCGAGGAAAATTATTTTTTGCACAAAGTTATTTGGCTGTACAACATCTTTGCTATTTCCTGGTAGTCAACAGTAGGACCTCCCTGAAGGATTCCTGTCCCGTATTCACTTTGAGAAGTAGTTGTTGGCCGTCAGTTTCCAATGCTCGGAGTCAGCCTGCCTGGGAGAAAGGAGGAGGTAGAGAGCATCAGCGCTTGCCAGAGTGCACAGGGCAGGAGCAAGTCTCCTCGGAAGACCGCACGTGCTCTGAATCAGATTTAATGCAGGACACAGACATGCACAAGATTGACCCACAGTGACTGCCCAGAGAGTGCGAGAGATCTGTCCTCGCACTACAGACCTGAAGGCTCCAGCCAAAGCCCTGGAGCCCAGGGCAATGTCCCGTAGGAGTAAGTGTCAGGAGGCTGAAGGATCCAAGACAGAAGACAGAGGGGTCCCTGCTGGGAGGTAGGAGGGTCAGCACCGGAAGCTAAAGGTCTGCGCTGGCAGGCCAAACGGCTGGTGCTAGGCGCTGAAGAACCAGTGCCAAAAGCCAGGAAATGACACCCACGGTGAAAGCTCAGGCCGGCGCTCCTCCAAAGATACCGGCCTCGTGGGAACTCAAGGAAAATCAGCAGAAGCGCTTCCCTCCTGCCCTCCTTAAAGTGGGTCCTGCACACCCAGAACCACGCAGACGCTCAAGCTGACAATCAATTCACCACCACAAGGAGGTACTAAAAATCAGGTAGCAGAATGTCTAAGTCACCACTTTGGATTTAATTGAAAATAAATAAAATTGAGGCAGTAAGAAAAAAAAAATGGCCTGGGCAAGCCAGACCACGTGTGGGAGAGAAGGGGCAGCTGGCCCTGTAACACACAGGAGTAACAGATGAGCTTTGGATTTAATTATTAGAAATATGGGATTTGGGGGCTGGGGATTTAGCTCAGTGGCATAAGCGCCTGCCTGGCAAGCACAGGTCGTGAGTTCGATTCCCGGTTCCGGAAGAAAAACTACAAAAACAAAAAGAAATATTGGGCTGGGTTGCAAAGTATTTTTCCTATCAGCCCCTGCTTTCTTTTATAATTTTTATTATTTCAAAAATGGTCTTTTTCTTTGAGACAAAACGAATTCTTCAGATCCCGGTTCCCGCAAGGAGACATGATGCGTGGAGCTGGTACCGGCAACCCTCAACATCGGCCTACTGTATCTGGCCTGCAAGCAGCCCACAGCCGTTCCCCGAAGTCTCGGGTGTTATTTTGCTTCTGGTAAACTTGCAGCAAGCCGCTTTTCTCCCCTAACATATCTAAGTTCAACAGACGATAAACCCTTTCTGAGCATGCAAACGCCCGCCTTCCAGGTGGTGGTCAGCGGGCGGACTCGCGGCCCAGCCTGCGGCTCTGGGCTGGGGTTCTGTTTGCGTCGTTCCTGCAAGGCAATTACAGATGCGTCTGCATGTGAGAGACTGCCGAAATCTTTCAACAAAATGTGAGTGCGAGGAAACACAGAGTGCAGTGCGGAGGTGGGCGGCCGTCCTCGCAGCGGGGTACGAAGGTGCAGACCTGATGCTCCCGCGGGGTCGCTGGCCGCGTCACACTGCGCCACAGCGATGTGGACTGCAGGCTCCCTTTAGGGACCTTGGAACAGCTTGCTCCTTCTTTCTCTTTTGGGGGAGGGAGTCTTTATTTTCTTGATATACCTTTGGCTATATTTTCCTTTTTAAAGTTGCTTTCAGGGGCTGGGGATTTAGCTCAGCGGCACAGCGCCCGCCTGGGAACCGCAAGGTCACGAGTTCGATTCCCGGTACCGGAAAAAAAACTAAAATACAATTGTTTTCAAATTTGTGTGAGTCCATGTTTGCCGTGCATAACAATTATTCATCCGAGGAGCGGGCGCCGGCACCTAACACGTCTGAGCTGTCTCCCCTCTCCCTCCCCGTTCCATTCGCAACAGCTCTCCGACTGCTGTCCCCTGCGCGGGTTTCGCGCCCGCGATGACTCACACTCGGGGTCTCGCCTGCAGGAGAGGCGCGGGACGCGCACGAGCGCGCGGCTGTGCACCGGCTCCT